>NW_008663448.1:3503-3754 GCF_000695815.1 Acanthisitta chloris
GACTTAAAAAAAAAAAAAAAAAAGGAAAAATATTCACAACCCACCCTTCCAATTGGGGAGAAAAAAAATAAGAGAGGGAAATCTCCTAACTTAATGACTGTGGGGGTAGGATGGATGCGACCGATTTCAGCCCCCCCTCCCCCCCTTTCCCACCTCCCCCTCCCCGGCAGGGAAGGAAAAAAAAAAGGAAAAGGAAAAAAAAAAGCCAACCGCAAACAACTACAGGCTGAACTATCAACACATGAACCGAA
>NW_008663448.1:3876-4399 GCF_000695815.1 Acanthisitta chloris
CCTCTCCCCCTCTCTCTCTCTCTCACTGCCCCTGAGATCCCAGCTCGAAAGAGGTACTCCACATTTTTTCATTACCAAAAATCCGTTGCAATAATCATTTGTTGCTAATTGAAACCCTTGGAGACATTTTTCCCCACCCCCTTCACAAACATGGCAACTTTTAGTCATGGGAAGCACGTTTAGTTTTATTTTATTTAAAAAAAAATACGGTTAAAAAGAGGCTGAATCTTTAATCTTTCACCCACGAGAAATATCAGCTCGTCAGCCCCCTTCTCCGGGGTTGGGGGGGGGGCGACGGGACCCCAGTACAGTGAGGGCTTGGGAAAATTTGGAATACATTATACCGCCTTTGGCAGGAGAATACTCTCCAACTAATGGATTCCTGCTCCTTTTTGTGTGTGTGTGTGTATCAGTGTGGGGGGTTTCTGGAAAGAGGGGTGGTGGTCGTGGTGGTGGGGAGCCGAGCTTTTATTTTAAGAAACTGTTAGGGTAAGGAGTGTGTCATACTTGACAAATGGAACAA
>NW_008663448.1:4438-16920 GCF_000695815.1 Acanthisitta chloris
AACAGGAATTAAGTTAACCACAGTGCTGCATGTTAATTGCATGTTTACTGGGCTAATGAAAATTACAAAAGGGTTTTGCCACCTCGATCGGTGATGAAAAAGTATGAAGGCGATTGTCATTGCAGCCTTCGGGGAGGGCCGGGGGGGCTGTGGGGGGGAAGGACTAGGCACGAACAATATTGATCAGAAGAAGGATAAATCTTTTAACTGCTTGTTAATACCATAAATATGCTCTACGCAAGTTTCCACTCTTGTTAAGTCTAATCAGGACATGGAAGATGGAGACATAACCCACTTGAATGAATTTTTATTATTGCCAGAGGGGTACTTGCATCTGTGGGCTCCTTCCCTTCCTCACTTTGAGCCCCCCCCTTCCAAAATTCCCCCGTGCAGAGGAGGATCGTGAAGGTGCATAGCAAGCACAGGAGACAAATTCAAACTTTTTGTCCTTTCTTTCCTTTTCCAAATGCTCCTTTTCTGCAAAGCTGAACGGGTCGTGGTGGGGAAAGCCTAAAGGGGGGAGCCCTCTCTCGCCCCACCTTTATTCTTGAGATCTGTGGATGAAAGGCTGACCCAGTAATTCAGTTTGATGATAACCATTTTCATGCTTGAAAACAATCTGCCAAATTAAACCTAAATGGAAAGAGCAGTGGGAAAGGTAGTGGGAGCAGGGCATGTCGAAATCCCCCCCAACTCTCCGAAAGAGATTGTTTGGCCAAAGGAGGAGGGAAAGGCAATTAAATAGACTAAAGATGATTTAAATCCCAACCAAAAATAATTCCAAGGAGAAGTTTCCCCCCTCCGGTGTTGCCCAGCCCTGGATTTGAAAACTTTGGCCCAACTTGTGGCAATAGCTACAACTTTGCTCCGCAGGGGTCAGAGGTGAGGGCTATTTTAACCCTAAAAGCCTGCGAGTGACCAAGGTTGCGGCTGGGCTCGCAGCACTAATAGCCATAATTACCTCCTCCCCTTCCAGGGACATTCCTCGCAGCAGCAGTGTTAGACGCCGAATTGAAGAAAATCCTGGAGTTGAACATATCTTGGGGGGTAAATAACAGCAATATGAAGGAATTTCAGAGTTCTCCCTTTTGCTTGGGGGGATTGAAGCTTTTTTCCTTTTTTTTTTTTCCTTTTTTTTTTCCCCTCCTTTTTTTTCCCCCCCTTGCCAGCATTCCCAAGGCGCTGGGTCTTTGTCTTAGAAGGAATGGAGTGTCTGAATGGTGTGAAAGGGACAGAGAGGGTTGCTTCAAATCGATTTTACTTGTCCTCTCTGTCTTTTCGGATCAACGCCCTTCAATGGACACATAGGTGCTCTTTCAACCAAAAACTTGTGCAACATTTTCTGCCTGTATTGGTGCTAAATACAATAAATGCTGGGCAGATTTTTTTCTCCTTTCTTTCCAAAGCAGAAAGCACCCTAATTAAATTGTTTTATATGGACAGTCAAGACAGACCAATTAAGTATGCATTAGTATAAAGATATATTCGAGAGATAAGCGCTCTATAGGAGCCCTGTCTAGGCAAGGTGTGGAAAGTGTCCTCTCGAAGAGAGGCTGTGAGCAGGGTTTCATATAGATTTTTCCCCTCCATTGCCTTCTATACTTGAGTAACGGGCTGAATAAGTTAGTGAAAAGCCATTAGTGAAAGTGGTTTCTAAACAAAGTTAACAGGTGGATGTAGCTGGTTTTAGATTTGAATAACAGTCGCACATCTGTAATACACAGCCATGGATTTATGCAGCGCCTATGCAGGCAATGTCCATTTACAGAGAGAAAAGCCTTCGACCTATAGCTGATGTGCAAAGACACACACACGGGAATAAAATAAATACCTGGGTACCTCTGTGGGCTGCAGGACATGATGTGAGTGAGCACACACAGACGATACAGATATAACTGTGTAGCCATTGTGCATAGGCACCCAGGCTGCATCAAAGACAGTCACCCGCACACCAGGCGTAGCTGTCTTAGGCATCTCACCGGGCACAGCACAGTCCTGGGGTAATTACAAGAGGAAATATTTCCTATTCGAGGTATAGACTTTCCCAGGAGTGAAATAACAGATCAGGATAAAACATACACATACACACGCGAACTTCTCTTTCTGCCCATTTTATCATCCTGGGAAAGCTCTCGTTATGGTTAACCACAGGAAACGGGCTTTAAGCTCTTCCCTATTTCCATTATTATTATTTTTTTTCCTTCACTGCAGATTTTCCATGTCGTTCAAAAAAACCCCAAAGCCCTAAACAGACAAACAAACAAAAAAAAGCGCTCAGCTCTCAGCCCTGCCTCAGCCTGGTCCTGGGGCAGGCAGAGCTGCGGGATGCGATGGGGAGGAGGAGGGAGGTGGGCTGGAAGTTGCTGGGGCACCCTCCATCCCTGGGCACATCTTTCCCACCCGCTGAGGATGAGCTGTGGGAGCGAGCCCCCTGCCCGGAGATGCTGCAGGGTGCGACCGAGGAATAGCCCCTTTATCGTGACATTGCTCCGCAGAGACAGGACGGGGTTTTGCTGGAGGGGCCGGGGAAGAGGGAATCGAGGGTTCCAGAGATGCGGAGCAACCGTGCGGCGGCTGCCCGCTTTGATACCCATTTTCCAGCAGAGCTCTGGATGTGTCAGCCCATCCCAGGGAGATGGGAGACGGGGATGAATAAGCCATTCCTTGCTTAGGTGCTTTAATGGCACGGTAAACAGGTTAGAAACAGACGGTTTTAAAGCCTCAATTTCTCTTTATTGGTTACCTTCGAGGATAAATCATAACAGACCGTATGGGGGGCAAAGAATTCATCTAAAGGAGATCTCAGCAAGTCACTACCCGGACAATAGTCCACCTCCTGTTGGGTTGCGTATTGATCAGGAGAGAAGCTGAGGATGTCGCCACACTAAATATTTACTGATCACACACAAATAGCCGCGACTTGAACGATTTTCTCCTGTGAGGAGAGCAGAGAGAGAAGGGTAAATCATTTTATTAGTGTGTATAAAGCAAAGAGCACACTCTGGCTTGGAGTGTTTTAAGATGTGTCTTCAGCTGGATGAAAAGAGTTAGGGAAATCGATATGGAGTGATTAGACGAGCCAGTCGTGTCAAAGAGAGAGGCTGTGAATTTCATGGATTTGGTTATACCGGGAGGGGGAAAATATACCGAGAGATTAAAGGGAGGAACCCGTTGTAGCAGAGCCAATGAAAAAATAATATCTAATCAGACCCGGCAAAGGTAGGGACGGGATAAGACCCACAATTCTAAAGAAACACATCAGCTGGAGAGGGATCAGGGACACACATGAAAGAGGCAAAAGCGGGGAGAGCTGGAGAGTAGGAGCCTAGAAAGGCTACAGAGCAAATCCAAAGAGGCAGAGGAAAGTCGCCTCTGTGGAGCAAAGCTGAGACACCACGAAAACGGGGACAAAAGACTCAGAAGCGAGGGAAAGGCGAGGGCTGGAGTAACCGGGCGCCTGCCTTGGAGTTGAGGGGTCCCAGCCCCGTGTGCCCACCAGGCAGGGAGGGCTCTAGCAGCAGAAGCGAGGGCACATCCAGCTCCCATTCAAGGGGGTTTAAATCTTTCTCCTATAAGTTTGTTCCCCCCTCTCCTTCTCCCCCCCGCTCCCCACAAGCAAATGTGGTGAGTAATATGGATTTTAGCGTTTAACCACCTCATTTTATCTACGTAATGACAAGGCTCGTAATATGTAATCTACAGATTACTGACATTCGAGGGTGACCACAAGTGGCATAAAAAAGTAAAATAAAAACCCCAGCATTTCTGTAAATGACAAAATGGCTAAAACCAGCCCTGCTTTAGGTCTTGAAGTTCGGGAGTAGCTGCAGCAGGATTTTATCGGTCGTAGGGAGCAATTCAGCCGTGGCTCAGGTACAGCCCTGGAGTGCCTTGGCGGATTAAAGAAAACTTTGCTGGAGACAAGCAAATGTCTGAGTGCCAAAGGGCAGAAGGCTGGGATGGGAGAAGGGCAGGGCTCTGCCAAGCGACGTTAAAGTCCATTCTGTAGGGATGCACGGGATTATTATTATTATTATCGTTATTTGCCTCGAATCCGTGATGTTTGGGCCGTGTTCACGCGCTACCTTCTCTCCATGTATTTTTCTTTGGCAGAAAATAGGATGCGACCGCAGAGAACTAAGTCAAAGAGCGAGAGAAAGTTTGAGCCGTACTTTAAATGATGCTGATTGCTGGGAGGAAGGAAATGCATCTCAAGCTAGGAACCGAGGAGTAAAACTGATGTGAAAACAGCTTTTCACTTCTCTTCCAAGTGCTAATTTTGCTACTGTAAACAAACACTGAAGTTAGAAACAGCTGCAAATAGCCTGCCAGGCACCCAGGGCTCAGGGACTGGAGGGGAGGGTGACTTTTGTTCATCCCTCGGGCTGGATTTCCCCCTAGCTTTGCTTTTTGTCTGCCGAAATCAGGGACTGATGTGGATTTTAGTCGTGGAGAAGGGACAAAAAAAAATATAGGCATATTAAGAGCATTTCATGTGAGCCTATGGAGTGCAGGCAGCTCGGCTGGATCACTAATGCAACAGGAAACCTCGGGACAGACTCAGCCTAATTAACAGTTTTCCATAGCTGAAGCGATTTTTAAGAATCCCAGTGGATTAGCCCAATATGTTCAGGTGTGAGGCTACGAGGGCCTATAACTCCTTTCACTATAATCTTATAACCTCCTTACCTAATTCCTTAGATTGCAGATAGGAAGAGTCTGACCCTGGAGGTCGTAAAGAGCTGGGTTTCATTAACCCTTCCCTCCCCGGCGCCGCTCCAAGGTTAACTGCGCCGGGCTGTGTGCTCCGGGGAGCGAGGGAGGGGGGACAGGAGAAAGGGATTTGCAAGAGGGGTCGATCCGACAGGAGGGCAAAGCTTAAAATGATTTCTGCTCCCTTCATTCCCCTTCCTTGAGCCAAAGGAAAAATGGAAATAGGGAACTTTTCTTTCCCATGCACTGGGAGGTGCATAAATGTACGGATGTTTGTGAGAAAATCCGTCCCCTTTACACCATTTCATTATTATTTATTGTTTTCAAATTAATTTTTTTTCCAAACGTGGAGGAAATGAAACATTCTAGAACCATCAGCAAAAAGCAAAGCAATCTCCATCTTTAGGACCAGCACCAATCTCTGGAGCATCTTGTTCATAGTAGAGCTGTAATATTTAAAGGGAAAAAAATTATCTAGAAAAGCTTCTCAGGCTGTATTTGCCTGGGAACACACCTGGTTTATATTTTAATAGGTAGTTACATTGTATTGATTCAGGGTACATCATTGATGTTGAAAGTTAATAACTCTCAAATTATATCTATCTGCCTACGTACATAATTGCATACACAGTATAACACTGGAGGAATTTGCATTTTGCAGCACATTCTTTGTTCTTAAATCTTTTAACACACTGAATTGTTCCTTTGAAGAAAATGTTATTGAACCACATGTTTAAGGAAAAGATGCTTCTAAACTCTATGTTTAAGCCATGAAATTGTTGAGTGAAATACAGATTTCTTTGTATCTCACACAAACCCTGCCACACGCCAATCTTAACCTATACATCGCACTGCCTTTCTTTTTCCCTCCCAGTCAGAAGGCAGAAATATGTGAACTGCTGAGAGAGGTGGGTACTTTTTGGTAAGTATGTTTAGATATGATCTTCAGATACATTTATTGTACTTTCAAATTCTTGGGATACTAATTGAGCTAGCAAACAATATCACAGCTGAATGTCTCAGCTTCTTCCCTATTTAACAAGCTTTAATATAGAAGTATATTGTAGCCATCCTTCTACTAAACAATATAGCTGAGGAGTCAGCAAAAAATGAAAAAAACATGTTAAAACCAAATTATAATTGCTGCCTTATATCTGACTCTTCTTCCTTTCCACAGTCCTAATGAACTCTTTAAAGTTTTTTTTTTAAATTTATTTTTATTTATTTCTGACTGGCAGATCAAAAATAATTAGCAGAATCGGAAGCAGCCGGGAAGCTTGAAATAATGTGTCTAAATATTTCATATTGCTACTTATAATACCAGCCCATCAGTTATAAAAAAGAACCAGCCCCTATTTATTCTGTGGTAGTTTATAAATACAAAAAGATAGATTCTTTCTTTTTTTTTCCAGGGCCTGCCTCAGCGATGCCATAAATAGAGATTGAGCTATCAGGAAGAAAAAAAAATAAGAAACAATAAAATAAAAACAAACTCCTGGACAGGAATAAAGACAGTCAGATAAATGTATAACTGCATCTGAACAATGTTATGTAGCACATTAGGAGATGGTAAAAAAAATTAAATAGATTGCATATTTATAACCTCATAATTAAAACACATCCTTATCTCTCTCCTCTGAAAGCTTGCAGCTTTCTTGGAAATATTTTGAGCGCATATTTTAAACTCCATGTCCCGAACTGAATTAAGATGAGCTGTTTTGCCCAAGAGTAAACCCCTTGTTTACGATTTAAGTTTCAACTGCCTACTCATCGCCATAGCATTTTCTTTCAATTTCACCTCCTTACACTTGCAGGCTTTATTTCAAATGGTGATAGTTTATCTCAAATTCTAATTTCTGGTCATAAGAAATGAGCCAATATTATCCAAAACAATCTCCCTTGTTTGATGGAGGTAAATTGGATGAGAATCTTTCATGTTCAAAGGGTTAAAGCTAAACCGAAAACTTTAAAGCAAAGGGATACCAGCAAACAGTGAAAAATGGCACGTCTGCTCTCTCTTGACAAGCTTGCACTATATCACATGTAAGGAAGCCCAAATTTTTGAATCTAAAACCAGTTTTAGTTTTTAATAGGAAATAATTACATGGAACTTTATTTCCAGAGAGAATGTCCCTTCCAGCTACAGTGTTTTGCTTTGATCTAAGTATTAACTGGTAATAAAATAACCATATTTTGGATCCTAAGCACATTGATGCTTAGAGGAATGTTATGCTTTCAATCAAATTCTAACTTTAGATTATCCAAAGGTATTCATCCTCCTTTTGTCAGAAACCAATTTGCTCTCTTACTCCTACAGCTACTCACATGTGGCTTAGCATACTTTGCTATTTTATAGCGGAATTTGCACTATTGAGGTGGAAAACTTTTAGATGGAGTGAGATCATGTTCCAGCCTGGCAATTTGGGATGTTTCTCATACAGGACCCCAGTCCAGACCTTATTTACACTTGTTGTACACCACCACTATCGCTCATCTCTGAGGGTGCTACTGCAAGTGTCTTTGCAGCAGTATTTTGGTTTAAATATTCAGATTTTAAAATTTATTTATTTACTTTTCAACCTAGAGAATCAATCATTTGGACCCATCCTGAACAATTAACCTCCCCTTTATATTACAGCCCCAAGTGCAGTACTTCATAAAGACATGAAAAGGACATCCCAGACAGCAGGACCCGAGCCCAGGCTTGTCAGAGTATAAAAGGAGAGAGAAGGGGAGTTTTTATCTCTTTGCCCCACCAATTCTTAACAGTTCTAAGTTTCAGTGTGGCAATAAAACAGTTTTGATAACATAGCTCATAGGTTTCTCTGCCACATAAAGTTTTCTTAATAATAAAAAAGAAGAAACTTTATCCCTGCTAAATTAAAATAGGGCAGATGTTGGATATGGTTCATATTAGGCAGCCTTTCACCCCTTTGCCCCTGGCACTAAAGTTCTGACTTTTTCTTTCTACTATGTCTGTTTCTAACTGAAAGGTATTATTCCTGCCCTGGCTCTCTTCTTCTATTTATTTTTTCAGTGTCTAAAATTAAACCTATTCATTTAGCAATATACATTCTATTTCAGATTGCTAAACCTGGCCAGAGAGGGGAAACATTTTCCAAAAAAGTGATGCACCACTGACCTTAAAAGAAAACATGAAGCAGGGAAAGCTATTCTTAAAAGGTTTATTTCTAGAGAATTTTGTATCTCTGTTGACATTATAGGGATAATGGCTGTATTGCAATGGGCTTTCAAGGCCCAAGAGGTTTATGTTTTCTTCTGACCACAAGTCTAATAAAATTTTAAAGGTGCACAAAGTCTCATCACTTGAGATATTTAAAACTAGATTGAAAAAACTCTTGGGAAACATACATTATAGTGGTTAGCCCTGCTGAGAAAGCAGGGGATAGACAAAAAATACACCTCAAGTCCAAACCCAAATAAACCCCCCAGTTTTTTTCATGCTAGCTCTATGAAAATTGTGGCTATTAAACTCCCAAGGATAGCACAGCTCTTTTCTCCAGGGCTGTGAAGATAGAATTTATTGTCCATTTGGAACGATCAAGTTTAGGCTAATAAAAGGCCCTCTGTAAGCAGAAATGCCCAAGTTGATGTTTGGCAGAGTTTTCAATGGTGGAGTTTATATAGGATGGGGGATCTGCACTGTTTGAAATTACTCATATCTCAGCAGCCGAAGATGATCTGACACACACAGAAGTAAACGTTAGTAGGCAATGGCTGAAGGTTAATCAGTGTTGCTTTCTGAGCTGCATGCTTGAAAGCAGGAAAAAGTGAAAGCTGCTCTCTCTAGCCCTTCCCTTTGCTAAGGTGCTGCTAACTTTTATGATTTTTTCCCCCTCTTCCTCTTTTACTATCTGTCTTTGTGCCTGAGGGCCAGTGAAAGAACACTGCAGATTCTAGATTGCTTTCAGAGTTTCCCTTTGCTGATGATGGATTACCATGTCAATTTAAACGGCATAGGATTAATTTGTTTCAATGATTTCTCTTTAGGCTGAATGCCAGTCTTTTTTTTCTATCTCTCTCCTTGCTCTTCAGAAAAAATAATAACAATAATAATAATAAATCCTTAAAACCCCCAAACACTTTCGATATCCCACGTTAAAAAGACAATAATAGAAATAGACAAGTTAGGTGTAATGTTGCAACACAGTTGTAGGTTTGAGTGTTTTTATCTCATTCTAAGGGGCTGCAGCATAAAGTCAGTCACATTAAAATGAAATTGGATCCAACGTTTATTCAATAAATACTTGTCTTGTAGGTAATCCAGAGCAGAGTGCTTTTGACACATAAGGACTTAATTTGTCTTGGATAACAAGTTATTAATATGGCACATTTAAACTTGCCACCTACAATAAGGTCATTTAGATCTATAATACGACTCGTGAGAGAACTTCATAAAGCCAGAAACAAAGTTTGAAACTGCCTCTGAGTCGCAGAGCAGACGCACAGCTCATGGTTTGCTCTTTTCAGAAGAAAGTTCAGAGCAAGTAGGAGCCACCCAAACCCAAATGTTGTGCATCTGCTCCTCTTTGAAAGGCAAACGTAAATGGAGTAAGGAGGGGAAAAAAAAAAAAGAACCCAAACACACATTTTTGAATGAGTAAGCTTTAAAGCTGTGCTGCGTCTGCTCACAAACTCATCGCAGCTTTGAAAGTGAAAAAACAACATTTGGTTCCGAGTGGAAATTTGCCTGCATTTGCACCCTACTTCTTCCATGTTCTTTGCAATTTACTTGCTTTTAATAATAAGTGAGGAAGTTAGAACATAATCCGCTCATAAATGTTATTGCTGTAATTTGGCTGCTCTGTGTTTGTTCATGCATTAGCTGTATATGTAAAGCGAAGTGGGGATGTATGGTGAGGATCCCCGTGCAGCATGAACAAACAGAGATGTTTTGGTTTTCAACCCCCAAACACTCTACAATTGTGTTACATTTTGAGGTGTTTGGTTTCGGACCTGTCCTAACCAAACAAAGCCTGCAAGAGGTGCATCAGGAGGGGAATATTGTGGGAATGCTATGCAGGACGTGTTTGGTGGCTGGTGATTCGGTCTCCACACTGTGTCTGTGAGCTTTATTATTCTGCTTTTATGTATTAAGCTCTTGGTTGCTCTTGCCGTGGCAGATTCTGTCTCTTTAAGTAACTAAATCTCATTTTTAAGCTCTTCCTGGGAAAAGGATGTTACACATGAGTAGAAAAATGCAGGCAAGAAAGGCTAATTGAATGAAAAGAGAGAATTAGGTTAAAAATAGAGTACAATCTAGTATCACATTTTCACTAGTGTAACCTGAAATGAAGGTGTCTCCAAGTCCCCAGTGATGCCAGAGTGTTTAGATGTTGGGCACAGATGGAGACACCTATTGAAATGTGTCTGAAGAAGATTAATAGGACTTGTCAGTGTTGGGAAAGCACTGCTTTGCTGTAAATTTCTACTAGCACAAGATGAATTACCGATGAATGCTCAGTTATCAACCCCATCACTATCATTGGACACTAAATCAAATTGAGCAGTTATCTACAATCAGAAAATTTCTTTTAAAAATAGGCATACACCTTTAGGCTTAAACTCTTTAATAAGACAATATCCTCGATGGTATGTGTGTGTTCACGAAGGGATATGATTTAAAGTTTCTATACAAAAAGCTTCTGTTCGGAAACGAACTCCAAGTTCAGTGCGAAATCAGGGTTGTCAAACAATAGAAGATATTCAGAAAATGCTGGTTATATAATACAGCATTCTGCTGGGAGCCTGATCCAAAATAGATTTTTGTGCATGTCCTTAGACTTTGGATCTATCCCTATTTGTGAGAGGTTTTTTTTAAATCTCTCCTTTCCCCTTATTTATGATGATGATAAAAACTCCCTTCTCTCTACCTAAAAGACTGAGCTTCCAAGTCATATATTAATGCAAAATAGCTATCAACACTCAGGATATATATATAAAAATTATACCATCCCCCAACATATTTGGGAAATTACAGCTTAATGTAAAGAACTATGTGATGAAAGAATCAATGGATAGTATTTTAACTGAGAATATTTCCTTCTCTCCTTTATAAAAGGGGAAACTGTTACAAACAAAACAACCACACGCATTTACCAGCCCACTGCGGAAGAATATTACCTGTATTTACCATCTGATGCTGCTGAGGACAATGATATTAAATAAGCATTATATATTTTTAGTTTTTAGCATTTCTTTCCTCCTCACCCAGGCACTGTACTACTTCATCCAAGGACATTATCATGGTGTGTTTTCCAAAGTCAATTTTTCCCTTTTATTATAGACAAGGGCAGTCATTTGTGTTTAGGGAGGGAGACAGGTACAGAGCCTTTATCTGATTTGCATCCCCAGCCACCACTACCTTCTTAATCAATAGCAAATTCTCAGTCTGGAGGATCAGGCCCTATCTGGGCTACTTCTTAGCCGAGGAATGTATCCTTCCCTTCATCTCCACATATCTCACCTGTGATGTATGCTACTTTTTGAGGAGCGAATAATACGCTGTTTACCACAAAGCACAGTTTCAAAGCCTTTGTGTGTTTCTCATCTCCAGCCAAAGCTTATAATTTACCACCTAAAAAATTTACCAGGCTAAGGGATAGCAGCAGTTATTCTCTTCATTCTTACATCCTAATTTTCACGCAGCAAACACCCTACATTGGGGCCAGATTCTCACTCAGATGGAAGTTATTAACTTGAAGCAGAATGGGACCGATTTTAGCCAGCCACAGCCTGTGCCCTTCGAACACAGTCACTTTACAGCATCCCTATGTTTATTTTTTTTCTTTGGAGGGCATGATTCTTTAAACATGTTTGTTTTACACAGAGCAGCAGTTGATTCCTAACTCCCCCTGCCCCAACCTGTAAGGGGAATATTAGTAAGGAATATTAACAGAGGTGAGTGCAGCATGATGCTGGCTAGATTGTAGTAGCTGAGAAATATGAACTAGTGAACATAATCCATAAACTCCATTTGGTTACTATAATACTCCAATCTGTATTTATTACAACCTCACTCTGATGCTTATACAACTGCAATTGCTAGATTTATACACTCTAATGGTTTCACAATAGGAAAAACCTGTGTTCTTTATCTTTCTTTTCCTGTCCAAAATAACCCCTTCCATATATACTTCAGGCTTCTCCGGACCTTGTCTGGGTTTAATCAC
This sequence comes from Acanthisitta chloris, assembly GCF_000695815.1. Taxonomy (NCBI): domain Eukaryota; kingdom Metazoa; phylum Chordata; class Aves; order Passeriformes; family Acanthisittidae; genus Acanthisitta; species Acanthisitta chloris. The sequence continues at coordinate 16,345 of NW_008663448.1, forward strand.
AGGCTCTGGGACAAAATGTGCATTATTAAGAAATATAAATATTTTCAGAAGCAATCAAAGGGTTGAAAGATTGATTCGGCATGTAGATTGGATTTAATTCGAAGCAGCTTTGTTCTAATGAGGACTACTGGGATACAAAGACGGCAGCCGCTTATGGCCACCAGTTGGGAACTTCAACTCGCTGCAGCAACCTGTCAAGAATTCCAAGAAACTGCCAGGTATTAAACAGCAAAGTGGTGGGGAAGCTGGTGGTCTATTGTTTGCAGTCTCCTTCCAAGGCTGGATTAGGATTTCATAGTCCCTGTTTTGCCAAAATGACAATTAAGATTAACTTCTTGCTGCCCAGGGGGCCAAATCCTGCAGTCCTTCACTTGGGGGAAACCTGTATAGACTTTGTGGGCAGCTTTACCTAAGGGAAAGGTGGCAAAGCTTGGCTGAGCCTCAACTCCAGCAAATTTGGGAGCCCTGTAGAAATTTGTCCTTCTTTTAGACCTGGTGTTGTTGCTTTCATGATGACTTGTTCAGTAAAATTTTGCTACCTGTGCTCCTAGATGTGACAGGACCTTTTTGCACAGC
>NW_008663448.1:16952-25302 GCF_000695815.1 Acanthisitta chloris
GAGTTGCAAGCTCTTGTGTCCTTGTTGGGTGATCCAGCAGAACTGCTGGACCCATCCTGCTTTTCGGGAAAAGCCTGCAACGTCCAACAAAACAACCTTGGCATGATGCTGAACCAAAGGGGACCCTTGATAGCTTTCCCTTCAGACTTCAAAAAACCTAACAGTAAAATTTCAGTGTGCGCCGTGGAGGGGTGTCACGTCACAGGTACTTGGGGAGCACAAGACCCTGGCAGCTTTCCTAAACGCCAAGCATACAGTCAGAATCACAGGATATACAGGATCAAACACGGACTAGTTTCTCTCTCCCCTTGGCCCCCCCTTGCCTACTTTTGTCCATAAAAGCAATAGAAAGAGAGAAAGCTTGAATTTTCTGAACTGTTTCACCCATCCACAGCTGGAATTCCAAAGCGAAATGAAAATGCCTTTAAAATCAACCCTACATGGGAGCCTGAGAGAACAAGTTTTCCTTTGTTGTAGGGTATAGTATTATTTGCTGTAGGTTTTTGATATACATTCTAAATTAGGCCTGCAAAGGAATGCTTCATCTTTAATTCATCACTCTCAGCTGAAAGAGATTAGCAATGTCTAGCACGCACCCTTCGTATGGTGCTGACCTCATCAAGTATGGCCTGAAATTAATTAGCCTCATTCATTCCAAATGGAAAAGGATAATGGAGCTGCATTTTAGAGATGACCATCACAAATTGTATGCAGCATATTTAAAATCCCTCCCCCTCCCCATTTAAAAAAAACTATGTAGATTAAAATTCTTTCCAGAACTTGCAATATGTCAGAGTTATCGAGGCATTAGGAGCAGAAACCACTCCGTTTTTATTTGTGGAACTGGGAGCCACATTTTGTGTGTGTGGCTGTAAAAGCAGCAAGCCTGTCTTAATGGCAGAACACCTGGAATTAATTTGATATTTCCAGGTGCTCTGGCAAACTGGGACATCAAGCACTTGATGTTTAAACATTCTTCCACTGGCTTGCTTAAATCAATATGAAAGTGGTGTCCCTTTGTCATTCATACATGCAAAGTGCTAGCACAAACTCCAGCTTGGCTTCAGAGTCCTACATCACTCATAATCTAATTAGAAATCAGAGCAGAGCTGAAGCAGCATTCTTTGTGGATTCTTGGGCGGCAAATAGGGATACTTGTCTTTTGTTTCCCTCCTCGACTGCATCGTTCACAAGCTTTCACACCACATCTCTAAAGGTGGTTAGGTGCCTCAAGATGTTGACAGGCATGAAGGACAAGATTATTTAGGTGCCTAACCCGGGTGATTTCAAATGGAATTAAGCAACTGGATGTTACCGGGCGGGGGGGTGTGTTAGTGTGGGTATGGGGAAAAAAAAATGCTTCCAGTGCATATTAAAAGCTCTAATTTGTTGTCCTAAACTCTAGCAATGTGGGTGATGTTTTTCCAGGGTAAAATTGACTGCAGGGTAAATTTCCTGAAGCCTGTTAATTTTTGCTGAGGTCAGTGGGTACTTGGTTTTGGGCAGTGCAGCCCAGCCTGGCAGCTCAGCCAGCTCTTCTCGGGCTGGGTATGGTGGGGGGGGTGTATGCTCCGATTGCTTCCCAAGAAATACAGAAAGTAATAAAGAATGTGGGATTTCCCACAGGAATTTGGAAGATGCCCATGTCTAAGACAATGGTGAGAATTGGGCCAAAAAACCTCATCCAGCCTTGATTCCTCCATTGGAGTAGCCCTGTCTTGACCTACGACTGCGGATGGATCACAGAGACATGGATCTTTCTCTCTTACTCCCCAGCGCCAGATCACCAAGAGGGCCTGAGAGTACTGTGAGTAAGAGAGACATTTTTTCTCACAGCATATAATTAATTGTGAAAGTTCAGATTTTGAAATTACAAGGTCAAAATGTCCTGTATTTGCAATGCCAGGGCTCGGGGAATGTTCCTGCAGTTTGTACACCCAGGGCTGGAAACATAGGGAAAACATTTTGTGATATGTGCTATAATCACATCATACCCAGAAAAATGGAGAATTAATTATTTCTTTTTAACACAAACAAACATTTGTCTTCCAAAGACTCCATTCATTAAGACTGCCATTGAATCCAAGATTGAACCCATTGTTATTAATCCTAAATGAATTCAAGTTTGTCTAACACGAACAAAGCTGCTCACCATCTGATAATCCAAATTTGCTCAGGAAAAAAGAATGAGCAAATGTTAGAAGCAGCAGGTGAAATCATACCACAGTTATTAAGCCTTCTTTCAGGGGAAGCATAGGATAGATTAAATTGTTATGTTAGGCCATGTTGTGAGTCCACGTCAATTTTGTTTGAGATCTTATCTTAGCTCAGAACTGTTTCCTCCTAAATTAAACTAAACGCTGAAGACATGAGAAGCATATTGACCCAAAGATTCAAAACTTTGGGCTCATCAGACTTCTGATCTTTTGTCCACAGAGTATCGAGTTGTAAAGCTGTGGAATATTAAATAATCATGATTATCTTCAACTTGCCTAAGATCATTTGTCATGCTGGAACACTGGCACAGATTTTTCTCGCTGTTTTTTTTTCCAGAACCAGACATTGATTTTGCCTGGAAGCTGGTATCATTTGCCACTGTCCTTACAGACAGTGGTCCTATACCTATATTAAGTCTCATGCACCAGTCATGGTCTGTAGTTCTGTCTCTGGTCCGCTCAGTCTCTCTTTTGCAAACACTTGTCCAACAAAGCAGGAAATAAAAATCTTACAATCCAAGTGACTGAACTATGCTGGTACTTTGATCAGCTGTTATCAGGCACGAGCAGTTCCTGAGATTCAGAAATGCAGTGTAATTCACCTGGGATAAAAAAATCAAATTTAAAAATGAGCTGAACAGACATTTTTAGGAATAAGTAAGTTTCTAAATAAACCAGCTTTTTAATTCCGCCTTTTCTATATTAGAACCGTAAATCAATACTGTCTGCACTTGGAGAAACCAGATGAGTTTCAATTGTCATAATTAAATATCATCCTGCTTCTTGCAGCACAGCCAAACAAGGACTTTTACTCCTGACACAAGAGTTTTCTCAAGTAGGGACAACTTAGTCAATTATTACAGCAATGATTTAAGCTCCAAGTGGTTCCATCGTTTTTCAGAAAACTCATCTCTACCAAAACACATAGCAGGATTCATTCCTGGTGTCAGAGCACTGAAGAGATGGAGTCATAGAGGAAATAATATAATTTAGATGCTTCTTAAATACAAACATAATGATGATACATTAAATAATGTGATCCACTCAGCCGGACTTCTAATTATCTCCATGAAAACCCTGTGTTCATTCATCACTTCATTCACTTCAGCTGTAATGTTGGTTTGTGGTAGACACTAACACTGAGACATGTTTGAATGGGAAGAAAAACAAGGAGAGTGCAAGGCTGTATATTAGCTTAGACAAGTAGGATGTCATTGCCAGCCTGAATTTGTTGATGACACCAGGCATTAAGCAAGTAAATCTTTAGCCACTGAAGCATGAGTTCACTGACTTTCAGTAATGACATCCAGGAGGTGATGCAGTGGATTTACAACAGTGAGTACCTATGTACTAATAATGGCCACTTAGCTCCAACCACAAAACAACGAGTCAAAATGGATATTTGCCTTTTGCCTGAAAAGAAAGAGGCTTTTTCCCTTATTTTAGTCTCATTTCAAATGTTCAAGAGTCTGGCTTTGATCTTTTCGGTGATGAGGAAGGGCTGTTTTTCCAGGAAGTATTGAGCTCATGGAGTCACTTGGGCAATTTTTATTCTCACCTAGCAAAGACTGTGGAGATGTTCAATGGCACAAAAAGGCATCAGCTCCCAGTCTGGGCTTTGTATGCAAGGCTGGTGCTTTCTGTGGGCTGTGGTTTGTTCCCATTTCTACTATACGTCAGTGACCTATAGTGGTTTCACCTAAACCACTGGACATTGCAGGTCCACATGCACATGGTGAACTCATGTGCTGAAAACAGAAGTGTGTTCAGTAGCCATCATAATTCTTTGTCCCAGCTAAACTATTTGGCTCTCCTTCTGCAAGGTTTTCTTTCCATACATCCTAATCCTACTATCCCTTTCCCCTAATAACAACATAAATGTGTACTCTACAGGTGTAATTACGGTAATAGTTCTTTTACTGCAAATACTAGAAGACTGTAACCTGTAATTCACTTTTTGTGATACTCTTCTATTCTAACACTAGACATGTTATTTTAAAATGTCTAGGACCTTAAAGCTAAATTTCTATAGTGATAGATAATAGCAATGGAAACTAAGCCTCCTCCTTAGCTCAGGCTTTCGAGCTATATTGTATCTCTTGGCCAATTGTTGCCTTGTTCACCTATAAATATTATACTCTCCCCTCCAATAATGGTTCCAATATCAGAGTGAAACAGAAGGAAGCAAAATATGTCTCCATGTGTTTAATTTAAGGTAAAATATCATCATATGAAAACCCAAGACATACTATCATGCCATGTCTTCCCTTGCATTATTCCGTAGCAAATTCAGGGACAATTATTGCTTCTCCACAGTGAATCTGTCATATCCCTGGTAACAGGAGCTAGCCTTCTTTTTTAGGGATGAACCACCACAAGACCATGACTGGAAAATGTGGGGACCAAGCACACAGAGATGGGTGATGCAGCTGGTTCTGTGGCTGTTGCTGGGCAGTGGATCAGCTCCTGGTCACGGCACAAGATACTAGAGGCCAGAGAAATATCATGTGGACTGTTTCTGTCTTGGCTACTCCTCATGAGTGCTTCGAGCTGCATGAAGCCCTGAGAACCAAGGCAACATGAGTGCATCACCAGGTATTTGTTCCTCTCATGGTCTATAACTGAAGCACAGCACAAAGTTTCACCCTTTGCTTCTGCAGGTAGGAGCTCAATCTAATTTACAGATTTAGTGTTAGTGATGAGCAAGACAATAATGCTAAAATAACCCATGCAAACTTTCACCCTCTTCTAGAACTGATATTGTTTCATCATTTTATCTCCATTTTCTTGATGAAGCAGCCAGCATGAGGAGGATATGCTGGCACACAACTCACTTGATAGCTGAAAAGAACAAACTGACAAATATTTTAATTTGCTGCAGCTTATCAACATCCCAGTGAATAAAGGGTGAATGATATTTTCCATCGGTTATTCATTGATCCACATGGATATGCTGATAAACTGCCACTTAGTCCAGAGGCTGGACAGAAATAAATCACCAGATAAAATGCAATAGTCCTAGTGAAAACCTTTATGGAATGTGTTCTTACCCCAAACCTCTCCTGGAATAGGCACAGTAATGCTCCCTGAGACCTGGCAGCCCTTCTAAGTGAGCATATGGTCTGCTCAGCTCTTACAGTACCAGTGCATGGTGAGTAAACATGCTGTAATGTCAGAGCAAACAGGGGGCTGTTTAATAGCATGAAATTCTGTGGCTACTTCAAACTTCATCAGTACTTCAGAAATTGATTTCTCTTCTCTACTGGAGCGTGCACCATTTGCAGGAGAGGCAGGAGAAAAGTGAGACAGTCTTCTTGGAGGAGGATGGTGCCTGTAACCATCTCCTGTAGAGCTGATGCTGCTGTGGAAGGGTCCTGGCGTGTCAGAAGTTGCATTTTCTAGTGATGCTATGCCATCTTCATTTTTCTGAGGTGCCCCTTGATCCTATGTAACTTGCACAGTAATTGGAATAGAAAGAGGGACCTGAAGGTAAAAATCCCAATGTTAATCAAGGCTGGCATAGGGCAGAACATTAGCTCCAGTAATTGTTTTTCTGAGGGAGTCAACAAAGCCGTGCTCGTCAGCGCTAGCAAACAGATCCAGTCCTGCCTCTGTGCTCTTTGCACTGGCAGAACGTTGCCCTGAAATCACTGGAGCAGGGATCGGGCCAGGAATGAGCGGCTGAGTTGCAAAGTAAATTAATTCCTGCCAAAAAAGTTCAGCTATGCTCAGAAGTATGTAAAGTGTCTGATTTGAGAAGTGTCAAGTAGCATTTGTGACCAATTATCCAAGATGAAGGGGGCAGAGCTATGTTTACATGTACTAATCTTCAGCCAAAGTTTGAAAACTCCAATTCATGGACACGCATCAAATTTCCTTTCCAGGCTTGGCATTTGCCTGTATGCACGCACGCACATTGCTCGGGGATGACAGGAAAACATGATTACCACTTGCAAATAATACAAATAAAAAAAAAGCAAAAGCGAGAGGAGCTGCCATGCAGCAGCAGCACAGTAATTAAACCTATACTGTGATATGCAAAAAGAATCATGGACCACTGTATGAGTAAAATAGCTTTATCAGCTGTGCTCAAATATGACATGTGGTGTGTCTGTATTGTTATTTTTCCACAACCTGTGAAGCCCTGGGAAATGATCTACACAAAAGAATAAGAAGTAAAAGCTGCCTCTGCCATCTTCTGTTTAATTAACATAGGTATACCAATTTAATGCAATTAATCAAGATAGGAGGGATTAAACAGTAACTCACAGTTGACAGTGACAATTTGGAGATAAAATTGCTGTGACATAGAAGGGCTACAAAATGATAGTGGTGACTGGGAACACTGTGAGTAAGAACAAGCTGGCTGGAGGTTTATGCAGATGTATTGAAATTTAAGGGCAGCTGATTTTTCATGTGGCCAAGTGTTTATCTGCCCCTGCCCTTCCCTTTCCCCTCTCGGACCTTCCAGGGTAATCCCCAGAGTGGCAACAACTTTTAAAGTGATTCCTCTTTCTTCTAACAGGTTCCTGATGCTAAAGGTCTGACCTTAAAATGAGCAGTGCATAGGGCAAGAATGGGTACCGCAGTGAGCTCCTGGCCTTCAACCTTCCAAATACAGCTATTTTGGTAACCAGAACAGTATATTCATGACGGGTGAGGGAACAGAGCCTTCCAGTGAAGGATTTCTCAGCACATTAACTCTATCAGTGCTGGATGCTATGTCCTTACCGAGGTTGCCTGTGTCTATTTATGACCATACATGCAGATTTGCAGAAGTCTGCAACTTTCTGTAACTTCATGGCTGTGCTTCAGTGCCTGCTGCACCTAAAAACTGAACAGAATTCTGTAGATTTCCATGTAGATCTGGGAAGAACTGCAATCACATGCCGCTGTGAGTAGTTCAGACTTGGATTTCTTGTTGGCAGGAGAGGCTCAGCCTGGTTTGCTACAATGCAACTGTCCTCATTAATGTTCTTCAAGCCTTGATGTACTGGGACCGCCATCGTTGGGTCAGAAGATGGCTGAGTTTTCCAGGCTCATTCTCTTGTCTTCAGAATGTTAAATTGGGTGATAATGAGTAGTAACCGTGTCCCTTTTTATGGTGAAGTTGACACTTGCCTTCTAGTAAACAGACACAGAGATGACCCTCCTCATTTCGCACAGGTCACCAAACAGCCCCAGGATGGTAAGGGTTATTGGCCATTTACCAAACTCTGTTTGACTTGGGTTCATGGGTGAGAGATGAAAGGCTCTATATTGCATTACCAATCCCTGGGGCCAGCCAGTCTCCCTAAAGAAGCATTTCATTCAGCAAGGCAACTGCTGGCCCATGGGAATCGGAGAGTTGGGAAAAAGAGGACACAGTTTCAATTGCAAGTATTTCCTTAGGGCAGATGTCTTAAAGCCACACAGAAACTCACTGCTTCAGTGTCACAATAGTTGCTTCAGGACCCTTAATGACCAGCAGATTTTCCCCATTAATTAATCTCCCCTTTTTCCCAACAAAACATCCATTAGGTTACTTGTGGTGTTTCTGCCTCTGCCCTGTTCTGTTTTGCTCCATCTTCCTGGGGGAGATGCCCAATACCTGGGGCAAGCCCATTGCAGAAGGTATGAGCTGTAACCTTTTCCAAGGGCTTCAGAATTAAAACAAATGAAACAAGGAGCCCTGGTATTACATTTGGAACTGGTGGGTGCTTGGGAGAAGAGAAATATTTTCATGAACTGCCCAAACATTTTCATTATCCTTGGCTCTAGTGGAGTGGTTCTTGCTCTCAGGGTAGTTCAAGTGCTGACTTTTTGCAGATGATGGATGCAGTGCTTGATGCTACAGTGGCTACAGGGAGGAGAATATCTGTGGTTCAGACCAAGAATTCACCCCAGACCCGTTCTGAATTTTTTATGATCTGAAAACCCAGTGTTGTTCCAATTTCTTTATCACTGGTCAAAATTATCTTTCACTTTTCTCTCTTGCTGTTTGTGATGTGAATCATGAGACATTCAGAAGTTGCATTTGTTGTGTGATAGTTTTGCATCATTGTTGTAATAGTGCATCTGCCGAGTCAGCAGTTCTTTTCTGTTTGTTTGTTTATTTATTTACTACTCCATTTCCAGCAAGTTCTTCTTACCCA
>NW_008663449.1:0-788 GCF_000695815.1 Acanthisitta chloris
ACAAAATCAGTGATGCACCATACAATTAAATTGCTCACCACATGCGGACCGATGCAACCCAGTCCCTCCCAACGGATTGGCCCCCCTTCCTGCTTATATGCTGGGCATGACGTGCCATGGTGTGGAATATCCCTTTGGCTATTCAGGTCACCTGTCCCGCCTATGCTCCCTCCTGTTGGGAGTGGCCTGGCTGCTTTCAGCAAGGCTCCAGCATGTCTGGGCTAGTCAGGGGATGTGTTAGGACTTGTTGCCCAAGGGCCTTAGGAGGAGTAGGCGTGGAGATGGGAACCTTGAACAGAAAGTGCCTGCGTGCTGGCTCACCAGTCATGAGTTAGGAAGTTGCTGAGATGTTACTGGGGAAGAATACATGTAACAAGTTGTTGTGCCTTAGGTTAACGAATTAGTGTACACCTAATGTATAGAATAAGCCAATTGGCAGAGAAAATGCTACTATAAGTATCTGTGAAAAACAATAATAAACGGACATCTTGCTTGCATCAAGCTGTGCTACGTCTCTCCATCGTGGCACCCTCCCAGTTTTCTTTTGTACCTTCTCACTGGCAGAGCATAAGACACAAGCAAGAAAATGTCCTTGATTTAGGATAAACACTACTTAGCAGCAACCAAAACATCAGTGTACTATCAACAGTATTATCAATCTGAATCCAAACACTGCACTACACTAGCTACTGAGAAAATTAACTCCATTCCAGCTAAAACCAGCACACTATACCACATAAAAGTGTAACTCTGAATACCCACAGTGTCCGTGCTAGGAGGTGCAATTC
>NW_008663450.1:0-73873 GCF_000695815.1 Acanthisitta chloris
ACATACCCATATATAACTCTCTCATCTGATTTTCATGTTGCCATCTATACAGACTGACTTGCAAGGACTTGTCAAAAAGGTGAGTGCCATGTCAGTGCTACTTGCTGCTTTGTTGCAAGGGTCAAAGCAAAATATCATGTTGCAGCTTCTCAAGAATGGCTTCTGTCAAAAAAGTAGATGTGTTTTTTGCATGAAGATGGATCCAGTCTGAGTAAGCCCCTTGAGAGTCATGCAGAAGTTTACTCCAGTTCTCACTAAATGGAGGTATATGATACAGTTACCAAGCTAAAGGTCCTTGAGCTGTTAACCAGTCTTGGATTTTAGCTTAAATAATAAAGAATGAGAGTACTGCATACACCATAACAGTGAAATTTTTGGCATGCTTTACTGTAAAACATTGCTGCTGTCTGTGGTAACTGTCATTCTCTTAGATATTAATTGTAGTAATCTGGAAGCAAAGAAGTTCATCATGAGGATAGTTAATGAACTTTTACAAGCATCCAAGAATTTATAGAATGCTTATGAATCTCTCCCAGTAAACAGATGATGTTTGAAAGCATATATATATAATGTTATGCATACTAGCATGTATATTATGATCTTAGAGGCATTTTCCAGCCTAAGTGGCTCTATGATTCTATGTCTTTATACCTGTCTACACTCATATAGAGTTGCTGGGCATATTTGTGACAAATAAGAACTTAATCCTATATCCTGCTTGTATTAACTTGTAAACAATTCTCATTTTCATAAGTGTGCCACATACAGATATTTGAGAAATAGCTTATGCAAAAAATTTTGGGTCATGGCCTTTTGGAAATTTAATTGCTATTTTTTCATACAATATAATGACCTTCTACAATTGATTCACTTTCACTTCATGGAAGTGCATAATTGTTGCACAAACATTATGTGTAAACACATGTTCACAGCAATACTCTGACAGGTGTTTTATCTTGGAAAAAGTACTAAGGACTATTCAAACATTCATGCAAATGCTTATGAAAAGAGTTCTGCCATGATTATTCTTTCATTATGGTGACAGAAACTCTTCATTCCAGGAACATTTTTTTGAATCAAATTTTATTTGCTTAAATTTGAAGAATGGGATCAAGAACTATGCAGAAGAGTTAGGCTACTTTTATTTGCTGCAATATTGGTGAATCCATGGGCATGACCGTGTATTAGTCAAGTTTGTTCACGGACACTGCAATATCTTTTGCGGTGCTCTATTTTTTTCTACCAGAGAATTTATCCTGTTTGTTCATTCCATTATAAAACTGCTAGTCTTTTTTCTAGTTCAGTTTTTCCAGACTTTTACAGGCTTCTTTTCTAAACAATAGGCAAGAGAGAAGCATTTATACCACATGGCACAGAGGAAATGTACTATTTGTATAAGCTTCTTTTCTATCATTTCTCTGCACAATATAGCATACAAATTCTGCAGTTTGTATAACATTACAACATACAGTTCCTCTAGTGCTAAAGGGTTTCAGTTGTAAAAGATGAGACTATGCAGAGCAGCATCTCTTTGTAAAGAATACCTGGCCTCCAAAACAGGATAAAGTTGATAGAGCAGATGACCACAGCAGCATGCTTTGCTGGTGGAGTCCTGCTACCAATGACACAATTCTATGTCCAAACCCAACCTGCAATTTAGCAAAGCTGCACATAACTTGTCTGTTAATGTATATATTCCTGGGAGCTAAATTTAAACCTCTGATCAGAAAATGCTCCTTCACTTTTAGAAATAAAACTCCCTAGGTACTGACAGGCAGTTTGTTCGCTGAGTTTAGCAGGAGGGAAGCCTACATTTAATCAGTTCTGCCCTCATTATTACATTCACTGGAAATTACCAGAGTTGGCTGCAGGATACAAAAGGATAATTTGTCCAGCCAACAAAAGAAATAGAGCACTGAAGTCCTCAAAATTAAAACATGGCAAAATGATTATATGAGAAGAATAACCATCTCAAAAATAGGACAAAAAAATTTAATGGGTCTGAAAAGAAACAAAACTAAACACAAAAAGGTAAAATAAATATTGGGATTTATGTACCATTTCCCAGTTCTAAGACAAAATTCTTTGTAGAAATACCTATTATGAACTTGCATGTATTTTTTTTTATAATTCTCCATATGCTTTATATTCCTTTATGTTAAAACATTTACACACTTTGTTTGGCACTCCATTAAAAAAGGCACTTACAAAACAGACATTGTTTGTATCTCTTTCTGACAAGCTGGAATGCCTGAAGCACTGCACTCTATTTGGTAGACACATAATAGTGTGTTTTAATTTTTACCTGAAGTAGATAACCCAAAGATTTAAAATGCCTTTAGGATCAGTCTACTGTTGAAATGGGCTTTTAAGACAGGACAATTTAAGAAGAGTCATGACAAATAAAGCCGAGGATTTCTGATATAATATTGAATCATAAAATCTGTATTTGGATTCTTCTATGGATTGTGAAAAAAACAAGTAATTTCAGAGTTAAGGTTGAAACTAATTTTAACATTTCATAGTACCACACATTCACATTAAGGTAGCTTGAAGAGTCCTTGGTTCTTAGAGACATAATGTCTCCAAGGGCAAGGTGATGATAAATAGGAATGAGAGTGCCTTAAGGGAATAAGGTGAGTAATAAGATTTTTTTCAAAGGACGTATTCATGAACTTAAGTATATATACAAATACAAGGTATTTGGGTAATAAATAACCCAGATGAGCTACCAGTAGTGACGGCTTTGAGCTGTACAAATTGAATTCAGATGACATATGCCCCAAAATTTAAGAGTCTTCAGATCTTACTTCTGGGGTCAGTTTCATCAGTAAGAGCAGATGAGCTAAATGACAGATAGCCTGAGTTAGGTTTCGTAACTGAGTCCAGATGAGAAAGTATAACTAAAAGTATTTCTTTAAGGAGATATTATATAGAATAAATAAAGAAGGAAAGTGTTGCTAAGTTACTCTGAATACCATTCAGCTTTTTCTTCAGAACAGCAGCAGTGTTATTGCAAAAATACATCTTTTATGAATCCTTTGTTTTGTTTAAACTATTTATGTTTCTTTCTTGTTATGGTGCATATATCACCTGTTGCTAGACACTACGTAACCACTCAGTGTTAGGTAGAGGACTATGCTTCCATGCCCCTGCGATGACCTAGTGCACTGCTCTCCCAGAGAGGACTAACTTGGCTACTTCTCTCCCTATGGCTTTCCATTATTAATTGTATTTAACTATAATTATTACCCATGATTATTGCTATACTATGAGTGACCACCTCAAGACCTTGCTTCCTCTTCACAGAGACTTCAAGGGCAGCTGGGGTCTCATGATTCCTTATTATCTGTTCATAACACACCCAAATTAGTGAGAAGTTTCCCACAGGCTGCAATAGTTGTGCTCTTGCATTGTGACACTGAAGACATAAGCTTTATGTAGAGGATGTAGCAGAAGGGTGTGAGACCTGCTGGAGCATTTCAGGACCATTGTCACAAGCACTGTCTGTGTGACCTCTCAGACACCTTCTCATCCCATGCCTTAGAGTTGTTCCTGGGGCTACCTAATCACTCCTGGGGTTAGTCAGGGATGGGACTGCAATCCTCTCCAGATGAGAGAGCAGGAGTGATCCTACAGATATGCCAAATTAACAGTTTGGAGAATAGGACCTCGATATACAAGTCTGAGCTCAGAGTGTAAACCTGTGCATAGCCTACAATGGGTGGCAAAACTGTAGCTGAAATTTGTAGCATAGAATGAACCCAGAAGAGGCTCTTCTCCTGTGCTGGTTTTGGCCAGGGTAGAGTTAATTTTCTTCACAGTGGCTAGTATGGAGCTGTGTTTTGGATTTGTGATGAACACAGTGATGAAAATAGAGATGTTTTGGTTATTGCTGACCAGAGCGTACATAGAGCCAAGGGGTTTTTCTGCTTTTCTTACTGCCATACTGGCAAGGAGCCTGGGAATGCATGGGAAATTGGTAGGAGACACAGCCAGGACAGATGACTCCAGCTGATCAAAGGGATACTCCTTACCTTATGATATCATGCTCAGTATAAAAAGTGGTGGAGGAAGAAGGAGAAAGGGGACATGTTTGGAGTGATGGCATTTGTCTTCCCAAGTAACCATTACTTGTGATGGGGTCTTGCTCTCCTGGAGATGGCTGTACACCTGTCTACCCCTGGGAAGCAGTGAAATTAACTCCTTGTTTTCCTTTGCTTGTGTGTGTAGGGGGGGTTTTGCTTTCCCTATTAAATTGTCTTTATCTCAACTCATGAATTTTCTACCTTTTACCCTTCCGATTCTCTCCCTGATCCCACTGGTGGGGGACTGAGTGAGCAGCAGTGTGGTCTTGGCTGCTGCCTGGGGTTAAACCCACAACATCTACCTAGCACTTCTTCTCAATTCTATTTTCCATATGTGTCTAGGTAATTATTTTAAGCATATAAACCAAAACTTCATCATGTCTGTAGCTGTGAAAGAACTCCTGATTCTGTGGCTCAAACCTAGATAAATAACCTTGATAAATGCCTTTGGTTACTTTGCTGTTATGTATTTCAGTTTTGCCAGAAAAAGTCTCTGGAAACTGACAAGCAAAGACACTGAAAGACAAAAGGCATGATGCATTATGACATAACTAAGGAAGGAAAATATTCCCTGATCTCACTGATCTTTGAGCATCTTCTGTATATTTTGGCATAAATTATTATTTTAATTAATGATCTGAATGAAAAGCCAAATGCAAACATGTTCAATTCAAACACAGTGCAAAAATGAGAGGTATTACAGACAGTGAGGATAAAGGAAAAAAAGAAAACCCAAAACCCAGAAACTGACAAGAGAGTTTTTAATTATAAAATGTCTGCAGGTTATGAACAGAAATTCAATCAACCTTTGTAAGAGCAAGCTAATGTGTCTGAGAAAAAATAAACTCAGATACAAGTATTCAGTAGAAGCAAATAGCATATTTGAAGACCAATAAAGCATAATATTCTTTAGGGAGACAGTGGGCAGCAAAATAGACATCATCATGTAATCTAATACACTAGAAAGGGAAGTTTGAGGCAAGATTTGTACAGGAAAATGCCTTATACATGTTTCAAAATCCTTTTTCTTTCATTTCTTGTCACTCGCAGGTGAAGGCGACCGTCTTGTTACATAACGAGAAGAAATTGAAAATAAGGTATTAAATACTTAGCATGCTTATGCCAGGGAGATACTTGCATATATAATATGTAAGATGCTATAATATGTATTTCATATCAAATCATATCTATAATTCCATTTGAATGCTATATAGTAACTCTTGTGATTTAACTTCTCAGTCTAGAAAAGTACTTGTTTAGTACACTGGTTTTACTGAAGCAATTTATCAGGTGAGTTTTCTCATAGTTCTCAAGAATTTTGCCATATCATACTATAAATTTAAACAACCCATATTTTGTGAAACACTAAGGAATTTGAGATACCGTTAATGACAGTGAAAAAAGCCTTGACAGAAAACAAAAATTATATCCAGACATAAATCCTGGAGAAATTAGAATGATTAGCATGTGGAAAACAACTATACAGGAAAATTGAGACCACCACTGTGTAAACAATTTCAACTTTTTTTCACTAGAGTTTGAGTGTTTTTGAGGGAAAGAAGTCCTAACTCTCACCTGAAGGAAACTGAAAACTAAAATGGGAAAAATATTGCATACCTCATTTCTTATAAGACTGAGAGGATATTTAGAAAAGAGAATGATTGTTATTCAATAGCTGTCACTTCAGAAAGTGAGATATGGGGAATAAATTAGATTTATTTAAGCTGTTAGATGTGACAATATGCTTATGGGAATCTAGCATATAATCTGAACACCAGTATATGATCTGAAAAGTAGAGAGGTAAAATCAATTGTACAGTGGAGGAACAGTAATTAAAAGTTCTACAGAAGAAGAAAGCTAGTTTGTATTAAAAATTCAAACTTCAACAAGTCTAAATTGAGGCAAATTATTCACATTCTAAGAATATTCCCATACTAAGCAGCATTTGCTCCAGAATATAATAATTTTGTATTTCATTTAAATAAAGGTTTTGAGGTCTATCAATACCTTCAGAAGCAAACAATAAGCTAAAGAGAAAAATGCAGAAATAATTTTTAATAGATGGGGTAGATAATTATGCATTTAAAAAAGTTCTCTTAAGTTTAATAAGGGACCTGCCATATATTGAAAATACGTATTTTCACAAATGAGACGTGGAGGGTTTTTTTCTAGAAAATCAGATACTTTCAAGTCATATAGCATAACTTGATCATCAAAGTCAGTATTAACAGTTTCTTAAGTATATTTGTTTTATTGAGCAATGAGGTATAAGAATGGGGAGAAGAGAGGAGGCAGAAGAAAAAGAGATTATTCTGGCAAGGAAGTCAATGTCAGAATAGCTTCCAAAGCCAGCTCAGAAAAACAGAACAAAATGCTCTCATGACTAGCCATATAACAATATGTAGACAGTTGAATGACCTGGAAAGAAACTTTAATTATTTGCTAAGCTTCACCAGAGATATATAGAACAGTCAGATGTGTCTTGTAAGAAAATACAAGATGTATAAAGGTAATACAAAATTAGTTATCTGTAGAATGATGCTGAGTGCTGACCATGCTGGCTCTGATCCTGAAAATCATTTAAGCATGTAATTGATTTCAAACATGCAAGTCCTCTTTCTTGTTTAACATGGCTTGAGACTCAAGCTCATGTCTTTCAATACTTTATGGAACCAAGGTCTTAAATAACGTCTCAGTAAATGACAGTAAAGACATCACATGCTTTTGTTTACATTAAAACAAGTAGATTTGGCAATGACTCAAACTCAGCATTATTATGAGACTTTTATTCAATGCAATTGCTTTCAGATAACATACAAAGAACTTTATGGAAGTGTCAAACTAACATTTGAGATAAAATTGCATGGTAACTGAAGGCTCTCAGGTTGTCAAAGCATGTTATGCTTGGTAAGCCATTTGGAAAAAAAGAAGTTTTTTATTGAAGCCTTGGGGAAGTTTCTTTTAAAAATCTCATCTTCCCTTTTTGTGAATACTTTGTTAAATGCCAGCTCAAATGATTATGTGTTTGAAATTGCATTTGTTAACCCAGGCATGGCTTTTAACTTTTTTTGTCCCCATGGACGGATGATCTATATCCTCAGGCATCTTATAGTCTGTCATGGGTTCAGTGAGTCCTACCTACAGGATTCATAGCTACAAAACTATAGCTTCAGTTTAATACTTACCTACAAATGCTGTTTATGACCTCTCAAAGGAAATGTGGGTGGGATAATCTCTCTTCAACAACTTCAAAGCCATTTTCTTCTGACACAGTTCCCTGGGAAAAAAGGGTATTAAAAGGTTAGACTCAAGTGCTGAATATATGTATGCATGTATGTTTGCCTGTATTTTGTAATTTTTTTCTTTGTATTCAGTTTTCAATCCACCATATGAAATGTTATATCAGATGATTTAACCAGAAATGTAGAAGACCGTACATACTTCAAAGTCTGTAAGGTTTTAGTAGTAAAAGGCAACATAATTAGCAAAAGAGAAGGGCAAAAGAGTGGAAAATATCAGAAAATGCTATTGGTTATATTTTTTAATGATAGAATTTTTGAAAAAATGCAAACCCAAAAACTTTCCTGACACTGGCAGCTTTCTTTCTGCACTTTGAAAAATGGTTAATAAAGAAAATTTATCATTGATTTGGAGAACACTTAACCATATTTAAATTACAAAGCAGACTTATTTCAATGAAAAAGTCCATTAAAAGGTATGTGGTCAACAACAAAAACCCTGAGTCTGAGTAACGTAACTTGTTTCAGAACATTCTAAGCCATTAATTCTTACTCATTCTACGATTTTAGATAATTTGAAAAGCATATGCAATTTTATAAGATCCTGTAAATCATAAATTGCTACAGAACTAGTAAAGAGACATTGCTAGGGAGCCAAATTTCAAACCATTTATCAAGTAGACTTGCTCCACTCTGCTGTCTTTACAGACATTTTAATCAGATACCTCTGTCAGATTACCATGAATGTTTTTGACACCAGAGGGAAGTGGACATAACTGATTAACTGTTTCAGTCTAACCCTCACTTTCATATTCTCTGGGTAAAGCAGTAAATATTTTCTGTCATTTCAACAGTCTTTTTCCCTTATTTTAGATTACTGAAATCTCTCATTCCTTGTTCTGTGAGGTAACCAAGCAAAAGTTAGATGCCATTTATTTATTTCTTCCTACATGCATCAGTGAGGAAAGTTTAAGCACTAAAGACAATTTTTCCTCTATCTTCTAGTGGATTTAAATCAATATCTTTGAAGACTTGACAGGATTCAGATAATTTTGGTGACATTTTGTTCTGGTTACCGTGTAACAAAATGTGTCTCTGACTTTAGCTGTTTTGACATGCTATTATTGAGTTCAGTTAAATATGCTCATCTCATTAAAATTTGATCAGTTTTCTCAAAAAATTCCCCCTCAAACCTCAGCTCTAAGTAATATGTTCTACAGATTACTTTTCTTGTAAATAATAGCTAAAATGGATGTTATAGACTAATTCTTCCCTTGAAAATCTGAGGTCAAAGAAACTGCAGTGCAACTTTTAACTCCATGCAGCATCACTGATGTGTATAGAGAGTTCTGGGCAAAAATCAGAATTTGACATGTTTAGCATAATGGACATCAGTTGTTATCATGTGTCTAGGTGTGACCACACAGATCCTACTCTCAGCAGCCATTTGCAGTTACACTAGGTTATATGTAATGTTAAACTGCCACTCCAAGATGAACTTTCACAGTTCCTTTATCCAGGCAACCAAAGCTATGGAAAACATGTACAAGCACTGCTGCTCAGCTGCTGTCAACGAGGGTGCTGAGGTAGCCATTCAGGGAGTTCACCCAGAAACCTTATTCTGAGTTTAAAAATCCTCTGTTCCTTCAGCTAGTGCATCACACTTCCACCAGTTCAAGGAGGAAAAGGTCATGAGCCAGAAATATCCACTGGGATTAGTACACTTTGTCTTCTAACAGCTCATTTGGCTTTTAATACTACAGCATTGGTTATATTAGCTCTTATTCAGAGCAACAAATGAAAATATTGAGAACAACCCATATTGATACCAGTTCAAGTATCTAAAAGTGGTCTTAGACTCTGCTGAAAATAACTATTCCATACTAGATTACAAATAGAAAATGATGGTTCTGTTACTGAAGAGCTGAGATCCAAAAAGAATTCGACTTTGGTTTAAGTCAATAATATCAAACAGGTCAATTTAAAAATGTTGGTAACCTTTAAATTCCCAAGGACTTCATCTCTTTTTTATTCATAGAAACATAGAATCATAGAATGAATCAGGTTGGAAAAGACCTCAAAGGTCATCTAGTCCAACCCTACCATGGTTACTCGACCATGACACTATGTGCCACATCCAGTCTCATCTTGAAAACCTCCAGGGATAGCGAATCCATATTGCATAGACCTGCTCAGAGAACAAAATATGTTTGCCTTGTCCTAAAAGCTAGTTTGTCTTTAGGAAAACAACAAACTAATAGACAATATGAATAGTTTTTGTAAAGACCTGTTCACAGAGGGTATGACAAGACAATCCATGCTTTAAATTTTTTATCTCCCCATGTATACAGATTCATTATTCTTTTTTTCTGTTACAGAGGCAGTGTCCTTACTGAACAAAAAAAAAAAACCACAAAAATTGGGTGCACGTACTACTTAACCACTTTTAAATAATTTTAAAAGATAATATGTGTGAGCACAACTGTTCAAGAACTATCCTGAGGCACAGGATGAATGTAGTGTGCTAATAATCATGCACAAAATAATGGAGGCTGAACTGAAGTCTTAGTGCATATTATTCTTATATTTCCTGTTAGAATTGAGGGCTTTTTTCATGTGGACTGTGTGTGGGTTTTTAAACACATCTGAGATATTTAGATGTCCCAGCATCCCTGTGACTATCATATGTCAGTTAATCAGCTCCTTAAGATTTATCTTTGGGTTCCGTTTGATCTTTGGGCTTCCTCCTAGCTAACAGCTGTTTGGGGAGCATTTGCTTTAAATATTGAGGACAGAAACTAAAATTTTCTTTAAGGATTCCTCCCTTATCTATTTTCCTTAGGCCTTCTGCTAACACAGATTAAAAGCAGTAATCTAATTTATGGGTTTTCTACAGGCTCACAGGGAGGAAGACTATAATAGGATATTAATGTTTTCCTCATATGCAAATGCAGTGAAATGAGAAGATTGATTTTCTTTCTTTAGTTTTTTTTTTAAAAAAAAAATTTCCAGTGTATGTTGTAGGAGAAAAGCTATTTGATACTATAATTTTGTATGATTCAGAGCTATGACTCACCTGGAACTGAACTCTTTAAAAAGCTTCTTACTCATAAGACTGTTGTTGTTTATATACCTAGTGAAATCTCTAGATCTGAGGTACATGTGAGAAATAAAAGCTTTAGGGTAGACCCAGGGGATTCTTTTATTTTACTTATATCTTTATCTTTGTTCCAGAACAAAAAAAGTATTACTTACTTTAGTACTTATGCTACCATTTTCCATAACTGCCACTGCTGTGGCAGGATGCTAAAACAGTTAATGTGGAAGAACCAGAAAGCACACAATATATTAACACATAAAACCCCATAAAATGTTGCAATTAGAAAAAGACCAGGCAATAAAATCCATTTTTGTTGCCTCTTTCTGTAAATGTATGCGCAGTTTACTTTTTCTT
Source organism: Acanthisitta chloris (assembly GCF_000695815.1). Classification (NCBI taxonomy): domain Eukaryota; kingdom Metazoa; phylum Chordata; class Aves; order Passeriformes; family Acanthisittidae; genus Acanthisitta; species Acanthisitta chloris. The sequence continues at coordinate 10,783 of NW_008663450.1, forward strand.
CCTCAGGAAAAGCTAGCCACTAATCTTAATTACATTCCTTAAAAAGACTGTTATGGAAAAGCAGAGTGTATTAAATGAAGCAGACTATCACATTCTTTCATGGGAACAAAGAAGAATTATCCACAGTTCATCAAAATGTTCTCCTCTGTACCATATTATGTGGTAATGATTAAAATAAATTTCAGTATGTGCTTGATAGAACCTTAGAGGTCATGTTAAGGGTAACAGTAAAAAAACAATTCTGATAGCCAGATTAAGAAGAAGTGTAATCTCATAGATCAGGCACTGAAATGAGATCTGAAGACTGCTTCCACATACCTTTCTTCATCTGTGCAAAACTGGGTTCAAAACCAAAATCATCTCCATGCCCTTTTCAATTTTGTTTTTATTTTCTTTGACACAAAAGCTATTTGCATGGAAAATCTCAGCAGTGACTGGGTAAGCATCAGGCAGTAAACTTCTACAACTGTCCATATTTTTAATCACAGGATACTGAATTTTTGTATAGCCTTTTGCATTACTGTTGCCCATTAGGTGTGCTATATGGATGTGAACTATTTATATATTGCCCTCTTCAGCAGGTTTTTAGTAAGTTCTCATTCCTCTTAGCTATGCAGACCATGGGCTAGCATAAACTAGACTTCACTTCTTACAACTGAATTCATGAGAAGCATGTCAAAATTCTTTCATAGCTTGAGAGTAGGGGAGGCTGAGATCCCTACATCATTGTAGTTGCACATCAAAAGAGAAGCTGCCCTCGATGGGTGAACTCCATTGTGAATAGCTCTTTTCCTATACCCTGGTCCTGCTGATTTTGGGACAGACAAATGGGAGTAGAATGGGAGAGGATGGAAAGGTGTCAGTGCAGATATAGGACATGAGGAAGAAACAAGGATGGCAGAAACTCTGGAGATTTCTTTCTTCTTTTCTTCCTACAGCTCACTCCATTCAGTTGCCCTGTCCTCAGTTGCTCCAGGGCATGTGGAAGTAGTTATAAGTTCTTGGATCTGCCCAGCTAATGCTATGTCAGTGAAAATGCTGCAGTTTATTTGCCTGTGCCATGAAGGCAGCTCTGGCTGATAGGCAATACTGGACTTTGACCATTATAATCTGTACAGAAGTTACAGGAAAATCCAAAAACAGTACTGGAAGCAGAATACAAAGAATTAATATTTTAGTAAAGGACTGTTCTGGTGTGACTGTATAATTTCACCCTTACATTTTTTCTTCAGTTAGGAGAAACAATCCTCTGCACTCTGACTTCACAAAGACTCCAGTTTTTCCATCTGAGATATCTCCAGACTAATCCAGAAGCTGTTTATTTTGTGGTCTGTGAGTCAGTATATACTTTTCAACATGTTGCATTAATAATTTTATCACCAACATATATATCTGGTAAAAATCACTTCCTTTTTCTTTGGCCACAGTAGTATATTTTCATGATAATTTTGAAGTCCAATGTTACAGCAGACATCTAGAAACTTGTATTAATGCAAAAGTTCAGTTAATATGATTTCTTTTAAATCACCTCACTGACACCTGATTTAAGATTTACACCTATGACCCTACTCCAAAGACATTTTTAATTCTATATGCTTATTCATGATGACATGGAAAAGCAAAGGAAAATAATTAGATGGTTTTGACTGGAAACCTTCAGAGAATTTTCATTTTTTCAGTGTGTTATGCTCATCACGTCTCAAAGAAGATACCAGAACTGACAAACATGAATGGAGAGTATCTGTGTGTTACCAAGCAATACAGTCAGAATTCAGGAAAGAAATCTCATGTAAAATTAATTAAAGCTCCAAAATTCATATGTGAACTATGAAGACAAACCTTTAATTTAATATAACCAAAGGTAGTCCAAGATCTAGTCTGAAATAGCATATTTTGATTTGTTGCATTTGCAGAATTCTCTGGAGTTTAAAAAATTTTGAGAGTTGGGCTTCTTTGATTCTTGATTTATTCAGAACAGTTAGGAATGGTTGGTAACATTGAAATTTTGTTTACTACCAATGCAAAACACTTCACATTATATCTAATTTCTTGTGAGGATGTGGTATGTGAGGTTTGGGAGCTATTCAGCAAACTGCAAGTCAGTGGTACAGGAGACTCTGGGATTGCATTGAGGTTAATTTCTTAGTCTGGATGATAGACAGCTCAAACAGAGTAGAGGCATTACTAGACCAAGTGAAAGGCCCTGCAGCTGGGTTGGAACATAACACAGAATCAATACAGACTGGGGGAGAGATGGGTTGAGAGGACACCTACAGAGGAGGACTTCAAGATACTGGTGGATGAGCCAACAATGTGTGCTTGCCCAGAAAGCCAGCTGAATCCTGGGCTGCCTAAAAATAAGCGTGGCCAGCAGGCCGAGGCACGTGATTCTGCATTCTGCTCTGCAACCCACCTGGAGTACTGCATCTAGCTCTGGGGGTCCCGGGACAAGAAAGACACCAACTTGCTCTTCGGATAGATCCATTGGAGGGCCACAAAAAGGATCAGAGGTCTGGAACATCTCTCCAATGAGGAAAAACAGACAGAGGGTTCTATCTTTTTTCAGCCTGGAGATGAGATGGCTCCAAGATTTTACTGCAGTTTTTCACTTTATAAAGGAAGCTTTAAGAAACACAGAGAAATACTTTTTATCAAGACTCTTAGTGACATGACAAGGGGCAATGATTTCAAACAGGAAAAGGGTAGGTTTAGACTAAATGTATGGAAGAAATTCTTTATTATGAGGATAGCAGGATAATGGAACAAGTTGCCCAGAGAATTGGGATGGTCCATCCCTGGAAGTTTTCATGGCCAGATTGGATGGGGCTTCAAGAAGTCTGGACTAGTGGAAGGAGTCTCTGACTGTGGCAGAGAGCTGGAACTAGGTGAACCCTTCCAACCAAAACCATTCTTAGATTCTATGATATTAGCACAAATGATAATAACAGTATCCTTCATTAGCACAACTGATAATAACAGTAATTTTGACACACCTTATGAGGTGAAAGTCCCATCTCCTTTCTAGGAAGAGAGGAAACATCAGAAGTAAACCACTGTTCATGAACATGGTGGTCAAATTTTGATACAAAAGCATAGAAATATTAAGAAGGAAAAGTGTTGACTGAAGGAGAATGTTTTATCTCTAAGCTGAGAAGTAAAAACAAACTGACATAAAAGGTGGTTCAGTGAATAGTCTGAGGCTACACTGCATGGAGCCTGTAGGCACCATAGCTAAATGCACTTTTATGGCAAATGGATGCAGCTTTCCGTATTTTCACCCTTCAAGTTATAGTTCTTTCAGTTTTGTTCTCCACCTAAACCCTAGGTTTTTTACTGTTTGTTTGGCTTTAGTTTGCAATCCTTACTAAATTTCTAAAGAAAAAAAACCCTGATTATTTGGCATAGAAAGTGCAAAAAAAAATAGCCTCATAATCAGATGCTGAATAAGCTAAAGAATACTTAAGACCAGTGTTTATTGTAAACATACCCATATATATTATTTTCACTGGTTTTACTTTTTAATAAGCACTTTCAATTTGAAAGAAAGCATAAAGTTGCAGTCCTTTCAGGAACTGCATTGGAGTTTGAAATGGCAACTGAACTGGACCACTATTTGCACTGGACTTGAGTGGAAAAGTGTTTCTCTTCTCACAAGGAGATTCAAAAATCTTTCCTCTTCTGCACTGGAACAAAACAAAGATCTTATGACTGGTTTTTAATACCTGTTTCACCCTGTGACTGCAGTTATTCTATGTATAGTACAGTTTGGCTAAAGATCATAATGTTTCATTTAACACTTTTTTTTTTCTGCGAGATATTTGCCATTATCAGTTTCCTTGAAAACTGGAGATTTGGGGCTATTTATTGCTTATTATTCATAATGAATCAGTCTTGATAACATGATCTCATATTTATCAAGTCACTGTCAACTCCATATGTAGGAAACTTCTAAACATTGCTTATGCAAAAAAACTCAGTCCATTTCTCAGGTGGCTGTTCTCTGAATATTTAACATAATATTGTTGCTCATCTCATATGAAAATTATTCCAATGTGCTTGCAAATTGAAATCCATTTCTCCATAGGATAAATGAAACACACACTACTACTTCCCTCTAAAATTCAAAAAATATCATGAGCAGCTTCACAATACGAGTTGAATTTGACATTATTAACTGAATGCATAGTGTTTAACTTCTAAAATTTTTAATTTAGTTTTGTTTTGATTCGTTACTAACTTGAGTCCCTAAATTCTACCTCAGAAGTAAATACTGACAAGCATCATAAAAGCAATAGTATTTCATGTCTTGATTTTATGTTAAAATTATCTTCTTAAATTAATCTTTTATAGCATTAACACTGTGTGTCATCTAAATATTAAAGTATGGAGAGCTGAACAAATCCAAATATGTTGTCCTAGAATTTAAGAGGCATGGTGGTAAATAAATCCTCCTGAAAATAACTTAAATGTTTCATGTTTGCACTATAAATATTTCTTTAGCTATCTCTGAGCTCCTACTTACATTCCCTTATCTATTATGACACTCTTCAAGGTTGCCAGAACATCTACCCCACTAATTCAATAAATATTCTATTCCCAGATAGTGCAAGCATTCCACTTAAGTGGACACAGTATAAGCATTCCACTTAAGCCCCTGCTCTGCAGAATCCAATACCTAAACCACACAGAGGATGTGCTCTTCCTCTATGTCTTTTAAAAAGGTGAGGGCCTGCTAATGACCACCAAAAAAGACCTAATTGTCTTTTGGGAGTAGGATTTTTTTTTCCCAATAGAAAATTTCAGAAGCTAATTTCTTGCATTTTGGTTTGAAGCTCTCTGAGCTTCAAGCATGAGTTGCTGTAAGATAGAAATGTATATCAGTTTTCTCTTTGGATAATTTCAGATGAATCTTGATCTCAAAATACTACACTAGATTGGCATAAAAGATATTTCATCAGCAAATATAAATATATTGCTCAAAACAAATGAAGTCAGTGAGAGACATTTCATTTAATTAATCTGGCTCACTATCTGACTTCTGGTGACTACAATTAACAATAAAAAGAAGTATAAGATGTGTGTTTAAAAAATCCAGCTAAACCACAAAACTTTTAAAACTTTTCAAGATATCTCTTCATTCTGTTCTGTCCATCATGGCTGTCAAGTTCAGTATAGATTCTAAGACTTCTCTCAGCCTACAGCATCAAGGATAAGCAGTTGATAAGGAAAAAAGGTCTATTTTTTAGCTGTTCTGTCAAATTCTATTTAATCTCTATTGACCAAAAGCTCTGCAGCTAGCAGTAGAAAATTTGCTTGTAAAATTATCACAGTGGTGTTAATCTCCAAGGTATTTCTGAAGTATAGATCCAAGCTCATGAAATGTCTCCTTTTTGTTTTGAAAACTTAATGGGAAGCCATGTCATCAGTAAGTCCAACTTGGCCCCAGGCAATGATGCTTGTAAAAGTCACTGACTGTTTCTATTGTTTAATCAGGAAAGGTGAATATTCTGTGCCACAGAGAAACATACCTAAGGGGAACAGACTTTACCTTGTGAAGTTAAAGTCCAGTAATACAATTCTTAAAAATAAGATCCTCTTTGGCTGAACTGCCTTGCTGGTTGAATAAGCAGCTTTCACCATAAATACACAGAAAGATTCCCTGGCTTTCACATAATTGTCTCAATTTGCAATACCCAGTACAGAGCTATGTGGTCACCTATCTGCTTCTAGAAATATCTTCTGCCCACTACACAGGGAAGCAGAAATACACAGCTTTCATTAAGTGAGGTACCTGAAACAATCAGTATAAATGACCATGACTCTAATAACTTTTCTAAAGGTAATATTTAGTTTAAAAAACCCTGCCATTATTTTGTGAAAGTGAAAACATTGCAAACAAAATACATGAACTCTAATATGATTCAGATGACTTACAAATGCAGCTCAAATATAGGCCTTATAAAATACATCTGAAGCCAAATAAGTCACAGGGCTCCCAGAATTATGTCAAAACTCTCATCTAGTCTTATGATTAAAAGTTTGTGGCTTCACAAGAGGCAGAATGATCATAATAAGAGCCTAAGATTGCTTCACAATGTGCATAGAAAAACTAGCAAACCTGTCACAGTGATCAGCCCAAAAAGCTAGTAGCATGTTTTCCATCTGGATTTATGAGATTACTGTTACCTGAAGGCATCAGAATGGGAATTTACAATATTTGTGTGACAGAGACCATAGCTCTAGGCCTCAATCTGTCTTGTGCTTGGTGTCAGAACATCTTAATACAAATGATGGCCAAAGTCCTAAATATCATCTAAAATGTTCTCAGGTAAAATGGAAATAATTATTATTCATATATAGATCAAGTTGGAATTATGAAGTTTGTACAAGTAGTTTTTCGGCATCCCAGTAAAAATATTTTTATGGCATAAACATCTTATAAACAAGAGCAAAGAATTTCAAGTCACTGTTGTTGTCAGTTTAATATATCTGCAAAGTCTATCTCACCTAACAAAAGTGCATAACAGTATTAAAGAATCATGCAAATTCCACTACAGTGTTAGCATACATAGCAAGCATTGTAGGACAAGACTCGACAAGTGTCAAAGACTATTCTTTTTAGACAGGGATTCACAGCACAGGCTTGTTAACATATGCAAAATCTTATAACCTTGGGCAAATGTTATCAACATATAACATTTCAAATATACAAACTATTGAATCACATGGCTTACTGTGGCATAAATTAAAAAAAATATTGTCCAAAGTTATTCCTCATGAGAATGTAGGATAAATTTTCAAAGAGATTTTGATAGCTAAACTGCCTAAGAGCATTTTGAAAAGGAGACTATTAGATTTTTCCCTTAAATAAGGAGGTTTAAGTGAAAGGTGCTGTAAGGCCTTCAGTAAATAAAATATACAATTTCATGAAATGACAGCATATAAAAACTAAATGATAATGTAAAAGTCATGCTTTAAACTGAAAAACCTATGGTTTAAACCCTTGCTATTTTAAATGTGTGAGGTTTAGCAAAAACATCCTTGTCTTTACTTGTTTTAAAATGATGATGTCATTCAAAGCTGGCAACATTCAAAGCACAGCAATATGATATGCAACAGTTGATGATAACATGAAAAAAAAGGAGCCAAAAAAAAAATCTAAAACTCTATTCAAACAGACAAAGGGATATGTCCATTAAAGTAGGGTAAATAATCCTGTTCTCCTAAAGTTCTGGGAGATTTGCAGGTGCCAAGATGCTCAATATCTCAATTATATTTTTCTTCTAAACACAGCAGCCAAACAGAATCTGGATGGGCAAGCAAAAAGACACAGAAAACTAGTTCATTGTAAACTATATTTTTCAATTGCCTATATAAATCTAACACACTCATTTTTCACAGACACTATTTGTGCAATACAAAATACAATTTTGAGTGTGATATCAGCTTCCAGTGAATGCTGTACATACATTGCCCTTTGAGATCTACCACCCAAATACCACATATGACCAATTGAGAACATTTTGTGGACTTAGTAAGTAAAGGAATAAATCTCTATGCCATTTAGCTAGTGAGATAAAACAAGGTTACAGCCTGTGGTGATGCTGAAAAAATCCATAAACTATCTATAATTCAACAATAGAACAGCGAGAATATCTAAAGCAGGATTTTCAAAAAAAAAAACAATTCAATATTTTCCTATTTAAGAGAGAGGAGGCATATGAAAGACAGAAAAGAAGAAGTTAATCTTCAAAAAAAAATGCATCAGTGTGACAGATGGGAACATTTAAAATGTGAGAGAACTTGTGGGGCTGAAAGCAAATTCATCTCCCATGTTGCAGGAATGTTGAAAAAGGGGAAAAAAATTTATTTGAACCTCTTATACATTTAAAGTTTCTGTAGTAAAAGTAAGAAAGTTTGAGAACACGCGATGTCTATATTTCAAGCTGTTAAACATATGTTGGGTGAACTTTTCAACCTTAAAATAATGTTCTAAAAACCGGAAAACTACTGGATAAGTAACTCCCGCAAACACAGCCCACCAAAACTCCCACATCTTTCTTATCCACCAGACAGTGCTTACAGCTCCTGTTCTGTTGGAAAGAAAAGGATTTATACTATTTTCTAATGAGAACACTTGGTAACCATGGTTTAACAATCAAGAGAGTTTGTTGCAGTGTTTTTTAAGTGCTTTAGAAGAGTCTATTTTTTTCCCATTCTCCTATTGCCTGTAGAAGTTTGCAGCAATGCTTGGAGAAAAATAGAACCATAAAGCAATCAGAGTATCACTTATAACATAATTTTAATTATAAAAGAACTGTGGTGAAAAAAAAGAAATACAATGAATTTGAAAGTTGTTTTAAATTAGATTTTACTATGCTTTGGCTTTAATATTATGTAGCCAAAATATATCCCTTTTTGTGGTGTGTTTTTTGTCAGCTCATTATGGATGCTGTTAGGAAAACAATGTTGCAACAATTTGTCATTATTTGAAAAAGTTATGAAGCCTTACTACAGAAATAAAATCTATTTATTTTGCAACTAGGTGGATATAATATACTCTGGATACAACAGCAGAATTCTTGACAGATCACTTGGAAATTGAACATATGATAGAAAACCTCCACAGTGGTCCATGGGTACTCTATTACAGAATCATGAAATGGCCTAGGTTGGAAGGGACCTTAAAAAACACCTAGTTCCAACTCCCTGCCATGGGGAGAGGCATCTTCCACCAGATCAGGCTGCTCAAAGCCCCATCCAGCCTGGTCTCTATGTCAATGATCGAAACAGAGCAAACAGAAAATAATGTGATGGTTGATCTCTCAGGCATGAGATGGAGCACTGAAAGCAAAAGTCTCCAAACTACAGACATGAGTCACAAGGAATTGCAACAGTGATGACAGCAATTCTTCCTCAGATACATAGCCAAAGTACATTAACCTCTAATGAACCCTCCTCACTGAAGTGCACAATTAAATCAGACAAGTTTTGATCACATTGTATATATCTAGAAAATACATCTGATGATGATAAGGTAGGTATGTATCCTTAACTTGGAGTTAGGATACAGAAGACCAGCTGTGCTGTGCTCCTACTACCTAAGCAAGGTCACTCAGTGTTACCTATATGTCAAACATACTCCCTCTGTAATGGAGTTTTCCTGTATTCTATGGCTGAGAAATGTGGAACTTTTGTACCTCCAGAAACAGTGAAAGCACTAATTATGCATGAAAGCTTTTCAAGAAAAATTCTGCAACTGAACATAAAGTTAGTGTTTTTACTCAAGTGAAGTTGTCTCAACAGCATAACTGCAGAACAAAGTGTAGTAGGATGCTGCTGTGTTGGCACAGTATTTACACTAACATCAGTGTGAAGTATGAATATTTTATAGTACACAACTGTATAAGCATTCTCCCTGCTAATTGTACCATTATTGTTACAATTAAAAAAATCATCAAATTAAAGAAAACAGAGCGAAGAAAAGGGTAAAGCAGAGAAAAAAATAGAATAATGCCAGTGTTTAGAAGGGCAGGATGTTTAATGATCAGTGAAGGAGCATCAAAACAATGGAAAAATAAGTGATGGATAGTCTTGTATTACCATAGAAGAAAATAAAAAATGATAAATTAATGGACATAGCTGTTAAGGATTTAGCACCCTAGCAAGGATATTTGTAATTCCCTGTAGATCATAGAGCTTTCTAACGGCCCATCATTCTCTTGATGAGATTTAAGACACTGGTATCCTAAATAACTCTGCCTGTGTGGAAAGAATAATAGAATAGGGGAAATGAAGTTCTCACAGAGACCACAACAGATCTTGAAAGAGAAGAAGGAGGTTACAAGCAGGGGAAGAGGCTTTTTCCAGGACTGGAAGAATGGAAGAGCTTAGCAAAGGGAGAGAGAAAACACACACAGTTTCTTATGGAAGACCTAGAAAATTTTGCAATAGGCTGATCCAGGCTCCTAACTTGAAAAGGCAAAGAGATTAAAAATAAATTGGAGTGAAAGTTGGACTGAGGGCTCCAGAGAATGCTGAATAGAGTCAGAAAACATGGGGGGAAATATACACAAGGACTCCTGCACAGCAGACTATAAAAGAATGGAGAGGGATAGAGGTTAAAGATAAAGCTCGGGCATAAAAACAAACACAAGAATTCAAAGGATACTATGAATAAAGCATGGGGTGGAAGCACATAAGGACTCATTGGGAAAGTAATAGACCAGCAGCCAAGATGTGCACTGAGCCTGGCTGGCAGGAGCAGCAGACTGCTGTCTCACCAGTGTGGCTGGTTAATGATGTGGCTGTACAGCTTGTCCTCAGCTCTCGCTGGGAGAGTCTGATCACAGACTTTATAACTGGAAATGCTAGGCTTACTAACTACATGTTTGGCAGCTGGGGAGGAGTCTACTGCTCTGGAAATCACAGGGCAGGGATTTGGAATTGAAAATGAAGGACATGACCCAGCTCCAATTGATTTTCAGAAATAGCTTTCAAAGTGCATTTCCTCAAAATTAACAGTGTGAAAAGCAAATAAACTTATTTTCTTCATTATGTCTCCCACTCATTATGTCCAATGAAGTAACAGTTCATTGCTCATGTCAAAAGACACTCTGAAGTCTAGAATGAACTTGATTCAGAGCTCACAATGAAGAAAATTCTGTAGATGTAATTTCAGCTTTGTACTTTCATAGTCACTATTAAGCTTCAACTTAATAAAAGATAGTCAGGTCACTATTTGCACCACATTTGCATTTCTTTCTTCCCGGAAGTAAATTACAGCACTAAAAATTATATCTCCTTAAGTTCTAAGAATATGCTTATTCTTTCACTGTGAACTGTGTAATAATCTTAGGATCTGAGTTGCTTACATGAAATCAATTACTGCTCTGACTTCATTTCTCAACACACACTTTAGTCTTTCTCCTAGAATTTCTCCCTTCACAGCTTCAGCTTGAGTTGTAGGAGAGTAGCTGCCATAAGTAAAAGGAAAATAAAAAGAAAGTAGGAAAAAATATCTCAGCAATAAACAAAATTAAGAGCAAAAAAAGCACCCAGAAATTTCTCCTATATATTTTTCTTGGAAGTGCTGGAAAGGAAAGGAGAGGAAGGTAGTCCCAGCGTAGCCAACAATTTTCCTCAAACTGGGTAAAAGCTCTTTGCCATTAGTTACCCATAATTTCTTCAGTGGAAGACATTACCAGATTAAAATATTGATTTGCTGCAATTTAAACACTAGGGAAATTTATTCTATCTTAGTTTCAAAAATAAAATAATCAAAGTCACATTGGATAAGATCCAGACACTGTCTTAAAATATATTATAAAACAAAATTCTTTTTCTTCTGAATTCCATTTTCTAAACACTTCAAAAATTTTCATATGGTATTCTGAACCCTCATTAAAGAAAAATTTGAAGCTGAAAGCTACTTACTTTCTGAAACAGCTTTAGCATTTTAATTTGCCTTTAGAAACAGAAAAGTGTCAATGCAAAGTGCATTGGATCAGCTAGTGAACTTCGGTTTACTTCTACAGAAAATATGAAATGTTGTCAGCCAATACATTGGTGTGTTTAAAAGAATTCTCACTTTGTTATGCAGTATGAATAAGTCTTTAATTAGCAAATTAGACCCCGTGATATTACATTATATCGAAACAGAATAGATAATTCATTCCATCTGTCAATATACAGTGCTAATGCTATTTTATACAAAAGTGACGATTCAGAACTAAGTGACTAAAACATAGGAAAGAAGAAACTTAATAAGCAGCCAGTAGCCACTGTATTACCTGCTAGCAGCAGCCCAGCTCTTAAACACATTGATTCCAAAGAAGTGAAAAAGGATAATCACTTTCTACACAAGTAGAATACAATTCTTTTTAAAAGTAAGCTTCATGGACTTATAGCCCAGAAAAGAAGATTTTTGCCTGGGTCTGAAGGATTCTTAAAACCTGATTGTAGGGACAGGGGAATTATTTTGGCTATTTTGCACATGTATTAATCTTTTAATCTAATAATTGCTGAAAGACCATATTAAAAGCTTAAATAAACAGCTATCTAGTAATAAATATTGGCTTTCTAGAATGCTTCCACATAGTGATAACTGATTGCTTCTGGACTGGTCGATAGAATTAGAAAAAAAAGATTATGAAACTAGGAAAAAAGAGAATGAGGTCTGCATCAGAATTTTGAAATAATTTTCTCAGGGGTGTTAGACAAGTGCTATTTACTTTTAAACTACATCTGACAGTTATTTAACTGGGGTTAGATTTAATATAAATAGGAATTAAAATATAAATATAAAACTCTGAATGAACAATACATTGACAAAGGTAAGATTTCTAAGTGCTACTTAGTTTCCTTAATTGCAGCATTTTAATTTGCTTTGTATAGCCAGGAAATTGTGTATGAGCCCACAGTGGACTCAATTTTTATTGTGGGAGTTGCAGTGTTTCCATTTGGTTCTTCCAGTAGAAAGTTAAAAGATACTTCCACATTCACCCTGGGAAATATAAAGTGCTATAAATTTCTATTGCTTTCCTTAGTAATTGAGAGCAGACAGCTACTTGCTGGATCCAGCTGCCTATGCACAGTGCTTCTGATTCTAGAAAGTTAACATCAGCTTTTAATAATTTTGTACAAAATGTTAGTAGGTGAATATTTACAAACTAGTTTCTTGTTTCATTTAAGGAGCCATAGCCTCAAAAAAAATCAGATTATCACTTTTCCTCTGGGCTGGCAGGGGGCCAGGGTGTTGCTGCTGTTTCTGTGCTGCTGTACTGGACAGGCTGGAACTCCAGTCTAAACTTGAGTCGAAGGGACTGTGACCAGCTGATGAGCCCATGATGGAGCAGAGACCCACCTGCAGCCCATGGAGGACCCCACGCCAGAGCAGTGGATGTCTGAAGGAGGATGTGATCCATGAGATGCCTGTGCTGGAGCAGGTTTGCAGGACTTGTGACCTCACGGGGGACCCACGCTGGAGGAGTTTGTGAAGAACTGCAGCCCGTGGGAAGGACCCATGTTGGAGGAATTCAAGAAGGACTGTCTGACTGTCTCCTGTGGGTGGGACCCCACGTTGGAGCAGGGGAAACAAAGACTCCCTTGCAGCCCGTGGTGAAGTCCATGGTGAAGCAGGCTGTCCCCCTGCAGCCCATGGAAGGACTATGATGTGCTCTATATTGATAATGGACTCAAGCAGGAACCCCTTGTTGCTAGAGCCTGGGAACAAGGGGAGGGGTTCATTGCAATGTTACACCAGAGCACCTGGCCCAAAAGGACCAGGGGTGGAGATTGTAATGGATGTGCCTTTAAATTGTTTAAGCCACAGTTTGAGTTGTTTGTAACAGGAATTACTACAGCAGGAACCATCTGAACCAATGGAGGAGAAGCCTGACAAGAAGCAGTGAAGGTGCAGCCGGGACAGTTTGAGTTGTTTGTAACAGGAATTACTACAGCAGGAACCATCTGAACCAATGGAGGAGAAGCCTGACAAGAAGCAGTGCAGGTGCAGCAGTGATGTGACCTGAGCTGACTTTGGTGCCCAGTGACTCCAAGCAACACACCACTTCTTCTGTCCTGAGTGACCACCAGAACAGATGGAGCCTGAAGTCATGGACTAGATGAATTTAGCAGACATTTTGTGGACATTTTGCAGGGGTGGTCCTTAGACTGAGGGAATAATATCTGTGTATTACATCAAAGAATGGGAATGGGGGGTGGTTAATGAAGTTGTATTGAATACATACAATTCTGAATACAGACAAGAGAAGAGAAATGACACAGGTTGCCTCCTATTGAAACCACAGCCCACGGATTTTTTATTTTTTTTCTACATCTCACTGCAACCTGATTTAAGAAATCTGTAATCTGTAAAACCAGAGGTCTTTTTTCTCAATCAGCTTACTACAACCAAGAAATATGACATATTTTACAATACAAAGTCCAGTTAACTAGCAATTAAAGAATCTTCGATTAATCTCCACTGCTGTGATACATGATTACCTAGTTTTGAAGGATGAAGCAGTTCTTTTTAGTGTATTTGATTTTTCTCTAATTGTAGGTTTTGTTACGTGGCATGAAACATATGCAGAAAGCATCAAGGTTAATTTGCATTTAAATCCCTTGAAGAGATCCTCGTAAAATTTTATATTTTTTCCTGTGTTAGGAATTGTTTCTAAACATAAAGAAGGCATTTCTTTGCCCACAGAACAATAATTGTGTTCCTTTTCCTCCTAGCATGCAATTAAAACAGGTTATTACCAAATCAATACCCATTTCACAAAATGCATCCCTCCAATGTCTCTTTTGTCCTCCTCATCTAACAAGTCTAACCTGTATATTTATTCTGCTGTTGCCTCTGCAGTAAAAAAGCAAAATTCTAAACCAAACCAAAGCTCAAGCACAATCTCTTAAGTACATCTGTATGTTGAAAATGAGCAGAGCATACGTCACTCAAATACCACAGTGTGCTAAGGGCTTTGCAGTCCTTACAGGGATGTTAGGATGAAAGACCTACAGATAGGACTTCATGATTTTCTCAGGAATATAGAGATATGAATAAGAATTTGAAGTTGTAATCAAATCCAGTATGAAGTCTAGTCCTCACTTTGTTATTTCCACAATTTTTATTAGTATTTACACAAAGTATGCTATTTCTTTGTTTCATCCTTATATCTCTCCTTTGCTTGAAATTAATTGTGCTATTGCAAAAGGTAAAATATGTCAGAGAACTCTTTGATAAAACTTACAAAAAGTTCTCATGGTGAATGACACTGTCCTCTTCGTTCCTTTCTTTCTCCCTGCTCTCTCTCTTGTGAGGAGTGCTGGAATATGGACTTTGAAAAGAATACTTGAAGTGCACTGAGAGGGGGACCTGGACCTGTGTTGAAGAAGTACACATGTCTATAAGGAACTTCATGACAGAGGACACATAGGATGAGAGGAGGATCTGCACCTGAAGAAAAACTGTGCTAGCTGGGAAAGGCAGAAATGAGAAGGACAGAAAATTAGGTAAATGTCAGTCTGAAAGGAAAAATGCAAAGAGAGAAAAATGGAGGACAAAAAGTCTAAGGAGGAGAAGGCCTTCGTCAAGGCTATTGACACAGTAAGGTATTTTGTGCCAGCATTTATAACTCAAAGTAAACTCAAAGCATTTATAGCTCTAAGTAAAAGGATATAGAAGTGTATACAGTCCAACAAGAAGCAGAGATAAGCTTTTGAGTGGAAACAGAGAGGAGCAGATAAGGAGAGAAAGGGAAAAGAAGAGAACTCTGAGCATTTCCTTATTTTTCTTTACCTCCTGATTTCAGTTATTTCAGACTTTGTAATGTGTGAACACACAGTGGTTACCATCTTAGGTATTACACATTGAAAAAGTCCAAGCACTGCCTAAGGAGAAACATAGAGTGCATAGAATTTTCTAAAATATGACAATGGACTGGCTAACCAAGAAAAAAGCAGTAAAACCTACGTAACTGTGGCATCATATATATTCTTACTCAGCACTTGTGTTCTTTGTGATAATTTTGGTTTTAAAAACAGTTGCATTGATTAGATAATGAATGCTGTGAGTCTTCAATGTCTGTTTACATACTGACATAAGCTATTTTTGCTGTCATTTAAAATATTTCATTAGTCTGCATAAGCAAATGCTGCTGTACAAACTACATGTGAGCCTTGATCTTGTTTTCTTACTTTAAGGAGAACTATTTATTTACATTTTTAATGAGAAACTATAAGCTTAAGGAAGCTCAAACTACTCTTTGATCCTTTACCAGTGCCATAAAAAAAGGCTCATAGGTCTTTAACATGATGAAAGATATCTTCTTTAGTGTGATAAAATTGGTGCTGGTTTTGCTTAGGTGGCAAATATTACAGGAAAACAGATAATTCCTTGTCCCTGGAGTTTTTGTTATAAGCCATTATCCAAACCTTCTTCCTTTGATGCCTTTCTTCTTTTTATGCTCAGCATCTTCATCTACTCTGAGATGTTTCCCTTGTTTACCCAGAGGAGAAAACACAAAACTTTCTTTTGCAAATTTAAATTTCTCTGTTGATTGAAAATTGTATTCCTGTCTTCAGATACAAAACTTGTGCAAATCTGCTGTGAATATACACATTTAGATAAATTCAAATGTATGAAACTGGATCAAGGATCTTTTTTTCCACTTCATGGTTTTTAATTGATTTATTTGGTTTTTTGTTTGTTTTTAATTTGAAAATACCAGAACACTTAAACAAAAGTCTTTCCTGAGAGAGCATATCATGTACCATGAGAGAAATCAAGGGAATTATTTCTTTTTTTCTGATAAAGATGTACAGAAAATCATGAACACAAGAACAACTACCCTGCATTGCCAGAGATGCAGATCCTAATGTAAAGTCTGCAATTCTCTCATGACAAGTATTAGCTACACAAGAGAAGAAATCCCTCTCTGTGTGCTGAGCCATGATTCCACAGGCTTTGGCTTCACCTGTAAGCACAGTGCAAGTTCTTTTGCAACTCCAAAAGGGTTTTTTTTCAGAATAAGGAAATTGTTTCCTGTCCAGCTGTACTGGCTTGGAGGTATTCAGCTCATATTTTATTTCTCAGTTTCTGTGTTTGACAATCACTAGTAAAATCTGCTAGTATAAAGCAGCACATGGTCTTATGTCCGAACTCAAGTGAACAGAGGACTGGAAATTTGCTTTGGTATTCTCAGTTAATGAAAAATGTGTCTGAAAAGAAAATAGACGACTTCACTGTCTTACAGGGGCATGTAATGATCTTATAGATCATTACAAATCCAATCCATGACTGTGATGTTGCAGAGGTCTAGAAAAAATGCACACTGTTCTCACTCATCTTTGTTAAATATTCTGCAGACGAAAAGGAAGAAAATAGAATAAAATTTTTTTTAAAGCCCTTTTTTTAAAGAAAAGAACCTGTCAAAACAGTTGAAAAAAATGGTTTAGCAGGGAAAATGAGTAAAACTAACTTGGTTTGAGGCTTTAATAGTATTAAGGAATGACTTCCTAAAAAGTGTCAGCTGTGTGACCTTAGTCTCGCTTGGGGAGATGAGGAATCAATAAATAACAAGACTGAGACAGAACATGATGAAGGCCAGTTATGAAGACAATTGTATCTAAGAGACTGACCTGTGTTCAATGAAACTCATCTGGAAACAGAAAAGAAAGAGATTGGAGTGATTTAGACTTGCAAAATGTCACAGGATTTTCTGTATTGCCTGGCTTTGGTGTGGTTGCAGGTTCAAATTGCAAATAAATACAAGTAACACTTGTGTAGACCATCGAACAATTTTTGAAAATTTAAGCCATTAGATTCATTAGCCAATACAAGGAAACAATGTGCATATTTTTAACTCTGCTCAAGATATATTACAATAAATTGATTGGAATTCCATTTGATAGGTCAATCACAGAATCATAGAATAACATGAGTCAGAAGGAATTCTGCAGAGCCCTCTTCAAGCAGGGTGGTATAGATACCTTATATGTGTTCTCTTTAAAATTGCACTGGCAAGAGCTCTAGGATGTCTCCAAGCAAAATAAAGCTTGAATTTCAGCAACAAAGCAAAATCTTCATTCTCACTGAGGCAATGAGATCTCAAACTGTCTGTCTTGAGCTTTAGTTTACAGATCAGCCATATGCATTTTGCTCCTGTTGCAGACAATGGTCCATGGTTACTTTAAGTTAATCTCTGTCTAATGTGGCTTCCTTTTAGAAAGTAAAATATAAAAATAAAAAAATATTCTTTGGTAACTTTTAAGCAACTTTTTATGTGAGTGACATCAGTAACTGGGATCTTTAAAACATATGCAAATGCATATGTTATTTTTGGAATTGCTAAGTGCTTACACTGAAGAAACGACTAGATCTAAGTCTTTCTTTACAATTGAACAAATGCATCATGTGAACTTTCTATCAGCTGTCATTTTCTTAATCCTACTGGATATCAAGAAAGAAACAAATGGCAACTTTTCAAAACCTTGAGCCCTCCTTTCCCATCTTCTGTCCCCTGAAGCTTTACCCATTGATTAGCTACACTACAATATACTCTGAAGGGCTTATTTTACTGCAAAAGTACATTTATGTCATTCTCATTTTACGTAACCAGAACTTTAAAATCGTAACCTTCAAATGATATATGAGGCCAAATTTTTTTTCACAAATATAGCAAAATAGTAAGTTTATTGGCTAATGCAGCATTGAGAATATGTTCATTTTCTGTTTTAAAATAAAATAATATACTCATGTTTTGTTTGGGTTTTTTTTTACCAAACTCTTGTATTTGTTGAAAAAACTAATAAAGCTTTTGATTTCCTTCAGTTCTTAGTTTTGTGTAAAAATAACGTTAATAAATTTCATCCCTTAAAGCAAAAAAGGAGATCAATGCTCAGAAAACCTAGATGCTTGCTTATATTTATACCTCTAGAAGCATTTTTGCTCAAAACATTCAGAGACCAAATATTAACACTGTCAAAGCAAATGAGCATATTAACCCTATCAACTTGTCTCCTCCTGCTCACTTTCAAACATCCTCAGCCCTTGTACTGAAATTTCTGTTAGAGTCAATGTCTGCACATTCCAGAAGACCCTGACTCAACGCAGTAATTTAGAAGAAGGGAAACTGCATACTCTGAGCTATCCCATTAACTTTGCTGCACTACTGATACTTTGCACATGTGTTTTAACTAGAGGAGAAACCTGGGACCTATGCAAGTCAGCTGCTGTCACATGAAATGCTAGAGACAATATAATTTTTATTAGAACAACGATAGCACCAATGCAAAATTACATCTCATCAGCCAGTGCCTTAGTTGCTGATATTATTCCAGGGATCCTGGATCTGATCCAAGGTAAACTGTCAAAAGGAAAAGGAAAGCTTAGGCTTCTGCCATTTTCTGCTAGGGACCTAACTCTAAAAGGCAACTGAAACCTCCTTTCCCAGATCAGTTCAAAGCCACAAGAGCAAGACAAAGGGAAATCTGTATTGTTGCTATTTCCTCCAGTTTCCTGTTTCAGTAAGAGAAAACCTTAATATTATTTATCCAGCAACTTTTGGAGAAACTAAATCAGTGTAAAATACAGCTTACAAAGTTATTTTTAACATGGTTTTATATGTTTTTGTTACTTCTAAAAGTGCTATTCAAAAGATCTAACTCTAATATATTAATTGAAAAGAAGTAATATTCAAAACATAAAAATTAACTCTTACATTAGTAATTTGGTTTTGCATCTTGTTAATGAGATTATAGCTAGCCATCAAATGTAAATGTACAGGTTCTGCAGCAGTCAGCCACAATTTGCTACATCAATTTGGGCAAGCTGACAAGTAGCTCCTAGCTTCAGTTAGAAAGACTTACATTGGAGGAACTTCTAACTTGAGATCACTGAGTTGAATCACACATAGACTCACAAAATTATTGGGGTTGGAAGGGACCTCTAGATACCATTTAGTCCAAGCTGAATGCATTTCTGAAATAAAATTTGCAATGACTCCACACTGCACAAGATCACCTTTCTTGCAGGTTAAAAGATATGTTCAAAAGAGGAAATGTACCCTCTTATTCCTTCTCTATGCAGATGTTGATGAAAATAGAGCAAGTATTTTCAATACAGTAAATGTAGAGCCATTGTTTATCAAGACTTCTCTGGAACAATATCTGCTGAATTGTGATATGGTTCTTGCTTTTTTATAAGAATTTGTGCCTGCTGGTGATACATACATGAACATTGCCATGTTTATGATTAACAGCACAACATCTAGAAGGCTACCATCTACATAGTACTGCTATTTCTAGACATTGTTAAAATAACAAGCACTTACAAATAGACAATGAAACCCAAATTGTCTGTGACCTTCCTATTTCCTTTACACTACCTAATCAGGGCTCAGAGAGACTGATTGCATTTTTTCCTACTTCTAATATAAAAGTGTAAATGCCACTCTTTGCTATCCTCTCTTAAACTATTTCATCATACCACACATGATCAAACATACAGGCTGTATTACATAATCAGGCCTGAATTTAAAAATTATTCCATGATGATCATGTATACATTTTATAAGGCCAAAAGAGAACTGGGGATTGCTTGAATTGAGTTTTAAACATAATTTCTCTTTCGGTTCACTTCTACTTAAAAGAAAACCTACCATTTATTTTTTAAATGCTTACAGTTTAAAAAGTATTAATGATGAACAATTTTTATGTGACTACAAGGGAGAAGCAGTAATTGTTATTTTATATATGACGGATAAACTTATTTTTATCTTAAACAACTGGGTTTGCCATTTCTTTTTCCCTTAGACTGATAGACCCTTAACTATAAAACTGGGGAAGGCTTAGGTTCTATATTCAAATACGATTTTAGTGAAGTTGGACTTAGCATTTAAATGACCAAGTCAAGAAGCTAAAGGGTACACTGAGGAAACATCACTAAATATTATTTCAAATAGCACCTTTGTCAAAGGCAGATTCACATGCCTGTAGCATGTCTCCAAGGACCATCCCTAACTTAGGTTTCTTCATCTAGCTGTTGCTTTGCTCTTGGAGGGGCAAATTCTGTGCCTTTGTCTGTAAAGTTACATTAGACATTACTGGGTAATACTACAATTGTCTAGACTATTATTTTATTAGTACAGAACTTCATCAGTTTCCTAAAAATTTCCCAGCACATTGTGGGATGCAGCACAGACAAAAGATCATTCATTTTCTCACAGACACACTGTTTAGACAACACAAGTGTGCCACTGCGGGGGAGAGACATCCATGATTGTGTTCTTCCTCCTATGAAAAACTGTATTTTTAATCATTATTTTAAAAAAACCTTGATAAATAAAGGTCTTTGTTCAGCAGCTTCAGTGTTGGATGTTGTCGAACATAACTGACAGACCAACTTGCAAGTACCGTCAAACCTTCTATTGGATCTTATACTTTGTTCTACATATCTCAGATCCCTTCAACCTTCCTAACACAAATAACTCTTGGGAAATTTATAAAACAAAATTTGGACACAGGAAGGTGAGGACAACAGAAAATATTTTATGACCATAAGTTCTACTTCAAGAAAGCAGAATTGAATATTGAAATAATTCTTCTCTAAAGGACTTAAAAGAATTAATGTATTTTTGCTGTGAAACAAGAATTTTGTATACTGCCATCAGACACAGAATCACCTATGTTTCTTCTTTCATAGAGGAAATTCCATTAATTGAGCAATGCTTAATTTAATCACAGGTTCATAAAAAGATATCAAAGAGGAAAGAATCCAAGTTGAGGAAGGAGTTTGAAATAGCTAATGTTAGAAATTTGGAGGTTGAAAAATGCAAAGGCTACTCATGAAATAAAGCCATAAATCTACCATCAGAAGATTTAGATAAGTTAAGAAAGCAGAAACAATTGTAATAACATCCAAATCTTCACCCTTAAAAGACAAACATTTCTTTCAATAAACAATTATTTGGGATTATTTTCATACAATCATTGAAAATTCTGTCTAGGACAGCTTGTGTACCAATTTTCACTGAAGCTACTTCAGGAATAGAATAGAAATGTATCAGAATACAAATATAAGAAGGTGTTAGAAGATAATCTGAAGGGACAAAAGCCACTCTGGCAGCAGAGTGAGACAATCAACCTCATTAGAAACAAATACACAGGTGCAAACTTTTTCAATAATAAAATTTAAAAAAACTGAGGGAGGAGGAAAAAAAAAGCCTTTGCACATGTATGAAACTAAGCACAGCCTGACTGCATAAATGGTTGAAAATACACATCCAGAAAGAAAGGATAGGAGACCTGTTTTCTGCTTATGCATTATCCTTTCATCAGATATAGAGTTGACACAAATGTGGACAGCAGCATTTCCCCAAATACAATAGTATTTAGAATGTTTCTAAATTATGACATCCTTAAAGATTAGTCATAGGAACTATGTAAATCAGATAGATACATCTGAGACCAAGTCACTAGAAGTTACTGCAGTGTAATGAAAAGAACTTAAACAGGGGTTATGTTATCTCCCAATATGCTATCTACAGGCAGACAACAGTCATGTGCCAAAATTCTAAAACTGTGACTGATACACAAATGATGTCTTTTCCCTTCAGATTCCTCAGTTACGGAGTCTATAATGTATTTTCCTTACTCCCTCACACATATTTTACTCTTGAAAATGCATTTATCTTGGGTTTAATCAATATGCAGATGCAGTATTCAGCATCAGGTAATCAGAAATCCATTAAGGGATGCACATTGATTCCAGTTACAATTTATGAAAGAGAGTGCTTTTAATGATCAATAGTTTGAAGGCTTATAAGAAATACAACCAAAAGTAACACGCAAATACTAAGCATTTACCTGGCTTCAGTTTCGGTCCTCAGTTTTTGGGAGACAAGATCTTCAAAATTAGGGACCATGAGTCCTATTGACCTCTAGGTCTTGTGGTTCTAAATCTTTCAGGACTGAATATTTACAAATATTCACTAGCATTATTGGTATTGAGGTAGCAAATACAGGAGTTTATTGTTGTCTCAAAGTGACAGCTCAATGACTGTTTTATCTGAGTGGAGCTAAAATGGTGGACATACACAACTAAAACTCAAAATCAAATTTGAATTAACACGGTGAATACTAATATATGATAAAGAAAGGCATGTTCTCCACACCACGTGTCCAAGACTCCTATGGACGCAATGTTATAGGATTAAAATTTTAAGGCTCATATATACAATGTTTTCCACAGGAGGAGAGGGTTGAAAAGAATGATCAGGATTAGTTGCCTTCACTTCGGCAGATAGTGAAATTTTCAGTTTTAAATATACACATTTGAATCATAGCAGAATCTAATCTTGCTGCTTGTATAGAAATAAAAGTTGTATCTTTGTAATCATATTCCTATAATTCAAGTCCTGCTTTTCCCTTCATATAGAAACAGATTCACCAACAGAGTAGTGACTTTATTGTATTATAATTAAGACACTGCTTGCAACAATATTTTATCACTTGTCATGGTTTAACCCCAGCAGCAGCCAAGAACCACATTGCCACTCACAGACTCCCCCACCAACGCGATAGGGGAGAGAATCGGAAGGGTAAAACTAGAAAAACTCATGGGTTGAGATAAAGGCAGTTTAACTGAGAAAGGAAATGCTGCACACACAAGCAAAGCAAAACCAGAAATCAATTCACTGCTTCCCAAAGACAGGAGATGTTCAGCAATCTCCAGGAGAGCAGGACCCATCACGCATAACGGTTCCTTGGGAAGACAAACACCATCACTCCAGATGTCCCCCCTTCCTCCTTCTTCCTCACACCTTATATACTGAGCATGATGTCATATGGTGTGGAATATCCCTTTGGTCAGTTTGGGTCACCTGTCCCAGCTGTGTCTCCTCCCAATCTCCCATGCACCCCCAAATTCCTTGCCAGTGTGGCAGTACAGAAAACAACAAAGGCTTTGGCTCTGTCTAAGCCCTGCTCAGCAACAACAAAAACATCTCTGTATTATCAATCCTGTGTTCTGCACAAATCCTAAACATGGTCCAATACTAGCCGCTGTGAAGAAAGTCAACCCTACTTCAGCCCAAACCAGGAGAGCACTTTATAGAACCCCCTATGAAAAACAGAGATCGGATTCTGGTCAGTCATGTTACATAACTGTTACTTTGTGTCTTGTCTGAGTATATGCATATCCAGAACCTTCAGCCATGGGTTTACAGTCTTCTTTTTAAAATTATGGTGTGATACAGGTCAGCCCTCTCATTACCAAATGTAAAGTACGGTTCGTTATTTGAAAAATA
The DNA here is from genome assembly GCF_000695815.1 of Acanthisitta chloris. Classification (NCBI taxonomy): domain Eukaryota; kingdom Metazoa; phylum Chordata; class Aves; order Passeriformes; family Acanthisittidae; genus Acanthisitta; species Acanthisitta chloris. The sequence continues at coordinate 34,593 of NW_008663450.1, forward strand.
CCACCAGTTTTAAGAAATGGAGATCCCCTTATAGAGATCACATTTAAATCTGTTCTGGGGTGCAAGAATACAATATATATCAACAAAGATATTTAAATTCAAATATTCAGTAACTTAAGTCGAATATAATTGCAGCAAGGAAAAACTGCTAAAACACATAGTCTATAATCTGGAATTATTTCAGCCTTAAAAACCTACTGATAATAAAAGAATGTTTTGCATTAGCAGAAAATGTGGCTACAAATAGAGAAAATTACTTCTGTCTGGGAGATTTTGCTAAATTAACAGCCACAGTCCTCATTAGGGTTAGCATTAGGTTCCAGATGAGCATAAAATCAACAGCTCCAGGGACCCTTAGAGCTGGAAAAGGCATACAAAGTGGAACACAGCACTGCATCAACACTGCACATTCCAGTTTTCAAATGTGGTCTTCCCATGGTGCTGGGGAGCTCAGCCTCAGTTCCAAGCCATCATTAGGGTTAGGCTTAAGGAGTCATTATTCATCCTCTCTTATTACCACATCTGATCAAACATTTGGAGGAATTCCCCAGGTTATGAAGAATCTGTGTGCTATAAACAGTTTTTACCAACTCTCCTCTGATTTCTTACTCTAGTTTGTTGCAATATTCAAATACCAGTTTCAGAAGACATAGTGGAGAAAATATTCTGGGAAGTTTCTGTAATGCTAAATAAAATCTGGTCTCTAAATTGCACCACCATTACTTAGGAAGGTGAGATACTGAGAGGCAGTTAATAGTACACATCAAAAGGTATGCATATTTTGTAGGGTCACAAAATTCTAGATTACATAACTGGCCTCACACAAAAAGTCTAGATTGGCAAAATTTTGGTCCACACATCATAAACATTTCTTGTACTCTTTCCTTGCTAGCTTTGTGTCCTTCTGTTTTCAGGGTATATCTTCCAAACCAAAGAGAGGTAGCCACACAGGGCTTTTTAAGCATGTTCATGAAAATCACAGTGGGAAATGGTTAAAGGTATGCAAAAAGAGGACTGTGCCCTGGCCTGAGGTTTAGCTAACTAAACAGACTATAACACAGTAGTGGATGAAAACTTAATAAATTGCATTAAATAAAAAGCTGTCAAAAGCTACTTAGTGTTATGGGGAAAGGCTGAATTTCTCAGGTGATTAAAGGGGAGTTAGTGAGAAATAGCTGAAGTCAAGCTACCCAGTTCAAAGGGCAGTATTATGAGCATTTGGAGGAGCAGAATCCAAAATAACTGTATTGGTAATGACATTATATGGCCAAGATTACTTCAGTACTCACATTAGAAATGGAAAATTAGGGAAAGGATGTTGCAAAACTGTGACAAAAGGGAAAAAGATAATTATTCGTGGGTTATATGGCTAGGAGAGTACAAGTGTAAAGCAAAAGGTGGATCGAGATGGATGAGGAGAGAGACAACCATGGAGAGCGATCACACAGGGAGGAGAGGTAACACCTGGATCCTGAAATGAATCAAATTAACTTTCTCTTAAGACCTGTAATTCTCTCCAGGTCCGGCTGGAAGGAAGAGCAGAGTGAACCTAGTGCATCTGAGTTAGATGGAGAAAATATGTATTATGAAAGGGACACTTCTACTAGGAAACAAAAGAAATACATGTTGTGTTCCCAGACATGCTGGTATATAAAAATCCACCCACCATTTCCTGTCTTTTACTTCAGCAGTTTTATGATAAGATTATATTTTTTTCTCTCTTTCATTCAAAATAGACAGATATATAAATGTTAATTTATAATATTGAAGGCATATCATTTACCCATCTTAATCTGTGAAAACCATTTGCAGCCAAAGATACATTTAGGATTTTGGAATAAGCTTGTTAAAGCCAGCAAACTCTTTAACTATTTTGGAGTCTCCTTAGTTAAGTTTTCCCAGTCAAACAGAAGATGACACAAAATGATATTTAGCCATTTCCTGAAGATAAAGCTTGTGTTGTTATCATGCATTAGTCTTGAAATTCCCTCAAGTCATTTACTGAAATTGTAATGTACAAGAACATGAAGACTAAGTGATAAATCCTTTTCAGAGAGGAACTTTCATGGCATAGGATAGGCTGTGATTTATTCTTCATTTGGCATGAAGAGCTGAATGCTCCTACACAATAAAAAAAACATTTACAGTGTTTGGTGAGGAGCCATTCAAAGCCACTTAGGAGTAATTCACCTAACATGCACTAACATTGCACTTGAAAAGCTAATCTGACATTTAATGTGCATCTAGTTCCAGGTGATCCCTTCAGTGACTCTCAAGTTGGGTATTTATTTGCTGACAATGGGGAAATTCTAATATTCTGCTAATTAGTACATGTTTTATAATGGGTTTTGATATGTATTAATCGATAAATTGGAGATTAAATAAGAGAACTCTGTCATACTAAGTTCACAGGAGGAGACAAGTTCATAATACTAACAAACTGTGAGTGTGATGACATCTGTTACTCTGTGATGAGACCAATTTGTAAACCATCTGGCACTGAAGAGTTTAGCTACTTGCAGTTATAATGGAGATATTTCACCTACAACACTAAATGAGCAGAATAATTGCTATTTGGTGAATTAAATAGTTAGTACATATATCCTGAAGGAATTAAGTACCACTGGATAAGAGAAGACATGGTAGCATAATTTGTTTTAGCTGTACATATTTGTGGACTAGCCAGATGAAAAAATATAAGCTGAAAATTCCTACACCATGACAGGAAAAAAATAATTGTTCTGTTTCACATTTGTATTAACCTTTTAAGCTGAGTCTATAGTTTTCAGTCTAGCAATTAAAAATGCATGCAGCAAGGCTTTGTGCCCTACACAGGAAAACAGGGAAGATACTATATTAAAAGGTGCAGCTTACTGTGTCTGTAAGTAACTGCTTGTGTGAAAATCAGTCATAAGGACACGGGGGTAAATAGTTTTTATTTCTATCTAATTCAAATTAAATCTTCTTCAGAGTATGTGTGGAATGATGGATATTGTTGCCATGAACACTAGTGCAGTTTTTGCCTAACTTTTCTGCAGGCTTTTCATTAGATTGAAAGGGATGCTTTCTAGCATCACCATTATGAATTCTTTTATTTTTAAAAAATATTGAAAAAAAATAGCACAGAAAAAAACTTCATAATTTTTTACATATATGTTGACTTTTCTGTCTTATTATTTTAGCTGCTGGTCCATAAATCAGTGACATGGCACCAATCTAAGCCCAATCCAATTGCTACATAGTTGAAGATATTTCAAGGAAGTACATACTGCAATACAGGGCAAATACCCAGGAAATTTTGTTCAGTTCAATGATTACCTAGAAATATGATGACCTGAAATTTTATGACAGTTTATCTGAATTTGGCTGGTGATATCACAGAATGGTTTGGGTCAGAAGGGACCTTAAATATCATAGTCACATACACCTTTCACTAGACCAGGTTGCTCAAAGCCCCATCCAAAATGGCCTTGAACACTTCAAGGGTTCTTAGTGGAAACCACAGAATCCACACCACAAAACATGTTTATGAACAGTCCACACATAAGAGAAGATTTAGTACAGAGCTCACAGATTTTTAGAAATCTAACTGCAGGACACAGATCTTTAAGAAGGTAAACTTTGTAAGTTTCATTAGTCTTGAAATGGTTCATTTTCCCCTTCTTATTCTGATTTTTTATTTGTCTCCATTCATGGTATGTCTGAAGGCAGTAAAAGTGAGTGATTTAAAGTAACTTAAGCCACAAATTTCTTTGTAACAAAATACAGTATTTTCCTGTTAGAAGCTGGCACAGGGAAGATGACAGGGAACTAGCTATGCATGGTCTGTGATGCTTTTCTCTTGAATGATAATCAAAGCTGCTTATTTTATTGTGAAAACTCCTTATTAAGATTCTGCCATTGACTGGCAGAGTTAAAATAATTCCCTTCTCTGTTAGGTGCTGAAAAATTGCCTGCTGATCTACAAGAAAGGATTCATAATTAATTATTGTTGGACAAGAATCCTAAATCCTTGTTCTCATCAGCTAAGCCTTCTGTTTCTGCCTTAGCTCAAATCCCAGCCAGAAATTTATGATTCCTTAGGTTCTTTTTGCAGGTGTCATGAATCACACAGGCTTATGACTGAAAAAATACAGTGGTGATGTTCCTGTATAGGTTAGTACTTGATATATTAGTACAACTAATACCAAATAAAGAAGCTACTGAATGCATGCAGGTAAAAAACAGCTGTCAAGTTGGTTTCACGTCACCCTAGCTTCAGAAGGTCCTGCTTTGTGCCTCCTGTGCATGTCCATGTTTGGACTAATTTCACACTGCACATGACTTGCAGGATAAGGCCAACACAAGTATCTGAGATAGGCTCATTTCCAGAGCTGATAAGTGTGCCACTACTCATGAATAACATTTTCAAAATCTAAAACAATGAAAAGGAAGCCACAGATTATAGAAAATGAGTGATCAGAATGAGAAATCATCAATTAACACAATCTTTTTCAAATGTAATTCAGTTACACAATTGGCCCCATAATTAGCTATGCAAAAAATCCACCATGCATAGTAAATATAAACTCAGGTCACAAGGACTTTCAGAAGTATCTGGGAGAATTTGTAAAGATTTATGCTAAATGACCATCCTAATCCAAGAACGAAAGTCTGGCAGTATTGCTGTCCTTTCTGAAAAGCTGTCTGCATTCTGTGGGCTGCTGAAGAGGTGGCCAATGAGCCAATCCTTTATTTAGTTTCTCTGGTCCCCCATGACCCTTTACAAACATTAAATTACTTTTAGTACAAACAGAAGAGCAGTTTTCTATGTGTGATATTGTAAAGAATATGAAAATATATTAATGAGAGGGAAAAAGTGCTATTAAAAAGTATTATTCTAATTATTTGTAAATATAATTCTCCATCAATATCATTCCTCACATCACCTTTTACTGGTTACACGACAATTTCCAAAATTTATCTAATTTAAAAAAAACTATTTGGTTACCCAAATACTCTTCAAATGCTAACATACTTCCTTCCTTCTGTATTACTCTCCCATGAGATGTCAAATGATAATGTATTTCCTTGGCAAAATCTAAGACAATTTATTCAACAGAACTGATATGATAAAGGCTACAGAGCTGCTCCTCAGATGTGAGTATGCTATAGTTTTCTCCCTGGAACAGTGAATGACAAGACATATCAAGACATAATTATATCTCAAAAAACCCATACTACTTTCTGCAAAACACAAAACCTTTTGCTCAGATAAAATGCTGTGATGCTGAAAGCTATTGCTAGTATGGTATAATACAGTGGTCTGCAATTATTTACCAATTTTCATTGCCAATGTATCATTCTATTTAGTTCACAGTGTGTCCTCTGACTATGAGAAGGGAGGGGGTAAATGGGAGTGATTTTGTTGCAAAAATGGGCAATCTAGGTTCTCAACATATTTTGGCATTAACAGTGAAGAGTGAAATGTCTTCTGAGGATGTTCTGTCCTGATGGAAAACTCTTATTATACTCAGTTTATATAATAGAACAACACATTTAAATTAAAAAGTATAACTCACAAATAACTTAATCGTTACATGCTCAAAACTGAAACTATCTGTTAGGCTATTAAGGGAATCTTATTTTGAAAAGCAAAATAAATTATAAATGTAACAGTATTGTGCTAATATGTTTAGGTATTTCTGCAATGCTACTTAGTCCCATGCAACATAAAAGAAGCCAATACAAAATTTAAGTATATTAAATCTGCTAGCTATTATAATACATGAGAAAAATGCAATTGTGAACCAATACTTCATGTATGCACTCACAGTGAAATTGTTCAGGAATTGGTTTTGGGCACTATGCTGTCTGATATTTTTAGGAATAATATATAAGAAAACACTAATTCATTATCAACTAAGTTTGATTTGAAACCAGGATGAGGGGAGTGCTGATTAGATAAGCGATCCTAAGCATTCTAAGTTCATTTAACAAATCAGGAAAAAAAAAAAAAAGATTTCATTGCAATTTCCTCATGGGGAAAAAATTGTTTCTATACACACAAATTAGGTGACTCCTTGTGACTGGATATAGTAGAAAAAAACATGTTCTATAGCACAAATAAGGAAGGAAAGGTTTCCCAACTGTAATGTTTTATAGAATAAAAATCCAAAAATGGTAGTATCCTTCCTTTTAAATAAAAGGCAAATGTTCAGAATGAAGCATCTGAGTTAAATTATCATAACAGTGACAACATATTCATACAAAAAGTGGGAAGAATGGGCTAAAAGTATGAAGTTGTGGCTTCGTTGCCCTCTGTCCTGTCACCAAATGAGCAGGGCACAAAATCTCAAAGGATCATAGAATCAGAGAATTATAAAATTATTTGGGTTGGAAATGATTTTTAAGATCATCTAGTTCCAATGCCCCTGCTGTGGGCAAGGACACCTTCCACCAGGCTGCTCAAAACCCCATCCAACCTTGTCTTGAACACTTCCAAGGATCCACAACTTCTCAGGGCAACATGTTCTGTTGCCCCTTCCTCCTCACAGGCTCACAGTAAAGAATTTATTCCTAATATCTAATCTAAACCTATACTCCTTCAGTTTGAAGCCATCCACTCTTGTCCAGTCACTACATGCTCTAGTAAAAAGGCTCTCTCCATCTTTTCTGTCAGCTCCCTTCATGTACTGGAAGGTTGCAATTAGGTCACCTCAAAGCCTTCTCTTCTGCAGGCCAAACAATCCCAATTTGCTTAGCCTTCCCTCGTAGGAGGGGTGCTCCATCCCTCTAATCATCTTGATGATCCTTCGCTGGAGTTGCTTCAACAGGTCAATGCCCTTCCTTGTGCTGGGGACCCAAGAGCAGGATGCAATACTTCAGGTGGGGTCTCACTAGAGTAGAGTAGAGGGGCAGAATCTCTTTCCTCAACCTGCTGACCATACTTCTTTTGATGCAACCCAGAACAAAGTTGGGTTTCTGGGCTGCAAGTGTACATTGCCAGCTCATGTCCAGCCTCTCATCCAAGTCTTTCTCAGCAGGGACTTCACCTGGCTACCACGAGTTTTCAAATATCATGGTGAGTGACTTGGCAAGTAGATCAGCCAAGTCTCTCAGGACTCTGGAGTGCATCTCATTGGGTCCCATAGATTTATGCGCATTCTGTTTCTTTGCTGGTTATGAACCTGATCTTTACTTCCAATGTGAAGCACTTTGTTGTATCCAGGATTCCTGATAATCATATGGCATTGAGTCTTCAGAAGGTCTTGACAGGCACTGTGTACGAAGCACAGTACTCCTCACTAACACCATGCAAAATTGCCCTGCAACCTTTCCTTTCATCTCTAAAATAAAAGACAGTTTTGTCAAAATCTACATATTCTGAAAAAATATGTCAATTTTAATAAAGTGTTATGGCAGTAAAACACTTGAGGGGAAGGAAGAACTTTGATAAGGTCAAAACAGAGGCTTTTGTGGTTTTCTATTTCAGATTCAACCAGAACAGAATTATTCTGATTTATAGATCTGTGTTAAAATCAATACAATATTTTAAGTTCCTTTCCAGAAAATAATGCTGCTCTTCTTTTTTAAAGCCTAAGGTGATTTTTAATGTTTTGGTCTGTGTTTATTGTTGGGTTTTTTTCCAGAAATTTACTGGAATAAAAACCACAACAAAACATTGAGGAGTAGAAATTACTCCTACAGTGAAACCTGGCCTTTGAGCATTTGTATCACCTGCTTCCTTAGCCCATCAGACGATTGTTGCTCAAATGACTTTCAGGGACTATTTCATTATTCTCTGCTAATCAGCTTCTCTGCTGACTACACATAACATGCAGAGCTGACACTCTCTTAAAATGTTCTTACCCAACTGACATTAAATGTTTTTGTGGTATCACCAATAATGTTATCTATAGAAATACATCATGTTTCTAGCTAGCTGATTTGTTTAGGGTTCATCTCAGCAGTAGCCAAGATATTCTTCCCTATATTTGTTGATTTGGGTGTTTTTAACCCATATCTTGTATTTCAAAAAACAGTTCAAAAGACCAGTTTCCTTTGAAGAAAATGACAAAAGGGTAAAACTTCTATCTTGCTAAAAGTACCCTCAGTCTTTGCTAAGAAAGCAGCATCAAATTTCACCAGTATTCCAGACCAGATACAAATTTTTCACTGCTCTTGATGAGATGTGGAGGATTAGTTTTCCTGGGATATTTTCTGCTTCAGGCAAGATGCTGTATAATATTGTTTGCCACATGTCAAGTCTGAATATCAGCATGTCTATTCATATTTTCTTTGGGAAACTCAATCCCTTTGCCATTATCTTTGAAAATGACTACAAAAGTGCCATCCTGGCAGAGATTTGAGCATATGTCTAATAGAAACTGGAATAAGGTGAACAATTTCTTTTACATAGTCCATCTGTTATTCTAATAGTAGCAGTGGTCTCAATCAGAATTCTGACAAACCAGGTAACTTCAATTGAAGAGAGATTCACTCCAGTATTATCATTCAGTTTTTACTTGATTATACTTCAGATATTTCATTTTAACATCAAGGAAATTCAGAATTTGTGAAACTCTTGCCAACATGCATGTATCTTTGTTCATCCTCAAATACTATATGAAAATCCAACATATATCTTCCTTCCAAAACATCTGGGAAGAAGAGCAGGTGTTTTAATTTTTTGGATTCTCTTAAAATGCATTTCAACATAGCTTTACATGCTATGAAGTTCATTGGCTCTGATTTAGGACAAATGAGTCTGATTATTTTTCCATCTAGTACTCTCCTGAAATAAAAATACATCAGGAGATTTTTTATACTACTTCAAAAGAAGACAACAGATGTGTGATCTTTACCCTGTAGCAGACCCAACACTTGTTGCATTCCCTAACAGAGTCTGATATACCAAGTGCTTCCCATAGGTTGCCATTACCTTCAACTGTCAGGTCCACACAATTTAGACAGCCCATTCAGACAGCCTTCAGATCCCCACTGTCCTCAGCACAGGCAACACTGGCAGCACTCTCAGGAGGGCAGTGGGTGAAGATGATTGCTGAAAGAAGCATCAAACATCTGGCTTTTCCCCAGTGTACAAAGATAGTCACTTGGTCCCATGCTAAAGGACACTTAAATGGTCCCACACTAAGATCCAAATGGGCTATTCTCAAGTATGTGTTTAAGGCAAATGGGAAGTAACTCTGTACTTGAGCACAGAGCAGCATCTGAGCTCAATATAAGATGGATATGCTGGATGACAAGAATATGATCTTCTTCCACACAGAGGAAGAGTTCAGTCATTTATATGGCCTGGTTCACTTTCTAGTTTTGTGTATTATCTTTCTCTGGAGGGAGATGACCCTCCAGAGTCTCTATAATGAATGGTTTCCATTAAAGTCTGCCAGGCTTTATGCACAACTCTGCAGATTGTGAAACCATAGTTTATTCTTTAAAATCTCCAATCTACATCTCAGAGTTGGGACAGGTCCTTTACTAAGAAATTGAATTCATAGCGGCTTCACTTTAGTTCAAATGATGTAAAACTTCCTTTAACCAACCTATATCACTTGAACCAAACTCTTGCTTCTCTACAGCATTATGATTGGATGCCAAGACACCTGGTGCAATGGAGACTTGAATTAAAACCCATTAAAATCACTTGGTTCCTACTCTGGTTATAAAGCCAATATTCTTTCTTATGCAACGTTAATTTAACTCTCTTATTGAATTAAGATAGAGACCTTTGACTTTCAAGTTTCCCTCTTATGTTTCTAGATTTTTAAAAGAAACATTTAGGGATACGGGCACAGATTACAAGTATCGTGAAAAATTTCAGAGGAACTAGAGCCAACAGCTTTTGACTTAATGACGTTCTCATTTAGTTTCATTACTTCTAATTTTAGTGGCTATATTAAATACTTTTAGTCAGACAGGTTTGATTCAAGAAGGTAATTTAGAAAACGACAGAAAAAAGTAGGTTTGAGGTAGACTTCATCACAAATCTTGTCAATGCTACTTAAGTGTAATAATGTTGCAAAAGTATAGTATTCCTAGTTTCAATAAATGAAAGCCAAACTAAATGTTGCGTCAGAACGTTAGCTTTCTCTAAACCAAAATTACTATAGCACTCAAAACCTGAAGAGATTTCCAGTGGACTGATTATTGTTGGTAGCTGTTGTAATGTACTCAGTGTATTCAACAGGAGGAAGAAAATATGCTATTAATATTCCAGAAATAGCTCAAATCAGCAGCTCTATTCTAATTTTTGTCAGCTGGGAATCTGACCCATTATGATATCTAGCAGTTTCTCAGAAATTATGGCCAGAGGAGACAATTAGATAATCTACTGTAACCTCTTATTTTTCTGCTGGTGCTGCATTTCATCCAGTTATCTTTGTATTGACTTTAATGATTTATGTGCTAACTACAGCTTAACTTGCAGGAGTAAAAAACATCGTTCTGTATGTCACTCAGTCTCCAGCCTAAAATACTAAGAGATGGATACTCTACCAATTCAATTGACAGTTTGTTCCAGTGCTTAATTATGTTTTCAATTAAAAAGGATAATTTAATTTTCAAATTCAAATGTGTCTGTTTTCATGATCCAGTCACTGGTTCTTATTATGGCTTCATAAATTTAGTAGCTGACATTTTCTATCTATAAAGATACAAATATTTTGAAAGAGTAATACTTCCATCCTCTTTTTGATACATTATAAACATTAAGCTATTTAAGTCTCAAGGGTATCCAACTTCCATGAAACTTTTTGAATCTCCTTCAGTTTTATAAATTGACATTAAAACTGAGAATACTGCAACTTTGAACAGTCTTCCAGTACCAGAAAGTTACTGAGTTAGATAAAATCATATTTATATATCTTCCCTTTTAAGCCTCTATTACACAAAAGTCTGCATCCTCTCTTGTGCCTCAGCATCACATTGGGAACTGAGATTACATACTTCATCAGTCACTAATCTCCAAGATATGGTCATTTGATATCCTTAATATGCTGTTTCTAGATGCAGCCTAGATATATCTGGCAGCATTTTAGTGTTCTTTTTCATATTCAGTCATTCAGTCAATCAAAAGCATTGTAAATGACTCCCCTGCCATTATCACAAGACATATTTACATTAGCAGTGATTTTAAATTTACTTTCAGAGCCTTGATGAAGAAATTAAACAGCATAGGGTCTAGCCCAATCCTTGCAGAATATTGCTAGAAGTCTTACGGGTCCTTTTTCCTTTCAGAGAATTTCCTTCTCTTGATAAGAGAGAAATTCTGAACTGCTAAAGTTCAAGCTTGCACATAATGTGGTAGTTAATGAGGAAGCCACAGATTGATTCTCTCTTTCATTTTTCATTTCTTATTATGCTCATCGAACTTAATGGCAAAGATCACTTTGATTTTAAATGACCTTTTCCTGCATTTAATTTCAGACACCCAAGGTACAAAGGTATGCCTGTATTAACTAATCAAATTCAAAACAATGACCAGTTCCTGGCTCTGATACCATAGACTAGTCAATATCTTCTCTGATTAAGATAAACGCCCTAAAGATGCACACCAGCAACTCTACATAGCCCCTGGTTCTGACTCTTGTGTACTATGAGTTTACTCTCTGGTCTAAGACATTATTTCACATTTGTGATAATTTCTTTGGAAAGAATGAAGTTTTGTGCAATGTCTAAGGTTTTGTAATATTCGAAGAATGAAGTGCAATGTCTAAGGTTTTGTAATATTCTCAAATTGTGCTGTAGTTTTGCACAGGATAGAGAGAGAGAACTGTTTCTCATTCACAAGGCCTTTTGGTAGCAATACCTTTGTGGATTCCATCCTCCCCAGCTGAACACATGTATTGCCTTTTTTCAAAGCTAGCTGGAACACTCCAAAGTAAAGATGGGAATGAACAGCATGATTCATCAGGTGTCCCATGCTCAAACTCGTCCACTAACTGTCTGTGGTTTAGCTATGTAAACATAATCCAGGTTATGACACCCAGATTTAAGGGTCTTTCTAAGTGTTTGAATTCACAGGATCATCACAAGGCCTCAATGGGCTGATTCAGTTATCTGCACACACATGTTCACTGCCATCCAAGACACCCTAGGACATCCAAGAGACCTGCATAGGGCTGGCATTGGACATGCAGGATATACTTACCTACATGAAAAGCAGTTGAAGGCCTGCCAGGTTATTATACCGTGTGACTTAGCACTGGCTGACTGAGTATACACACCTGAATCCCCTTAACTCATGCAGTCAGAGATGCACCTCACCCTAAAACAAGCCTCCAGTGAGTAGTCAGTGAGCATTTTTCCAAGCACCACTGACAAAGGGACTGATTCCCTTCTTTAAATAGAAGTATTCAGTCCTATTTGAGCTGTCCTTGGTATTCTACCTTTTCTCCAAAAGCTCCCTGAAAGGATGTGACTCTCCCTGGTTCATAGCTGCCATTTCCTAATGTAGGGTTCAGACAACTCAAAGTATCTCAAAATTATGTTGGGTGCCTTAGGTTAGGCACCAGTGTATCAGCTTTAGTGTTTGCATCTGAGCTGCTAATCTACAATCTGAATGGAAAGACATCATTAAAATTCAACTGAACTCTTTCAGATATCTATATTAAGATGAGCTACATTGTACCTTTTAGGTGTTTAATCCATTCTATTAACTTCAAAGAAAGTTTAGGTCATTATCTCACATAGAGGACTACGGACATCTAAAATTAGACAAGCATTTCTGTATGAGTCTGTGCACTCTCTGCATAGGCAGTGACTAGACAATTATCTTAAAGAAAGGTCTAAAATATTAGGAGTCAGTGATTCTGCAGGGGTGCTTCTCTTTCTGCATGCATAAAAGAACATACTAGATACATAGCAAAGTTAGACCAGATGAATCCTACCCTTGTGGTTAAGAATCTAAGAGAAACAAAATTCATCATGGAGGGTTTTGGGTTGTTGGCTTTTTTTACTTTTTAAGGGACATTTGTAGTGAAACACCACATGACTAAGAGAAGCTCAAACCCAGCCATGCATGGTGGAACATTCCAATATCTGTGCTTGTTTTTTAACTGTTATTTAAAGTCCTAACACTAGCACTTCATTCTTTCTTGCAATTGGAAATAATTGAATAGATTTTCCAAAGGAATCTTGAAAGTATTACAGCGTCACTTTATGAACAGTTATCCTACTATACTTATGTATTACAGTGCAGAGCACAGAGACAGAGATAAATTTTTATAGCATGATACAGAGTTCTAGTGATTAATCCATTATGTTGTCCATGCATGATTTCATTTTACATTACAGCTAAACCTATGTTCCAGTGGCTCCAGAGGAAGCCATTAAAAGGCAGTTTGTATGCACTACAACATTTGTACAGAATGACACTATTTGTTATATAATATAGTGGTGTCATAAGAAGCAAATGAGTATAAACAGTGACATTATACTTCCTGAATTTGGAAGAATTGGAGAAAAACAATCCACTTTTTATTTCTATGAAAGTAAATAAGGCAAGTCAATAAGAGGAGACCTGCAAAATCATATCCAGAAATTAGTAACTAAAGGAGTATCTGGACTGTGTATGTCAAAGAGTAAAATCAATCTTGATAACAATGACATAATTTATGAAAATGGAGACCCAGGGAGCTTTGCCAAATGTATCCCATGGCTAACTGCAAATAATGACTGGCTCATGGGAAAGGCTATAATCCTTGTATCCTGCTCCAGCAGCTGATATGGCTTTTCTGTTTGCTTTATAGAAGTTTTGTTTGCATAAATGGTTTCCTTTCCAGATGTGAAAATTTGAATTGCACTCTTAAACCATCTAACACTCTAGTGAAGCAATCAGAAGCCAAGCTGTTATGTCTATGCCCTTATTGTCACCAGAGTAAAGTGAGAATGCAATGATACCATTCTTTATCTGATGAGATTTAAAATTCACTTTGCAGAGGATAAATGAGAGCCATTTGAGCCTCAGGACTCTTGCTAGAAAGAGATCTGCAGAAATAGACTCTAAAACATCAGAAGCAGGTCCATGAGAAAGATGTGCAATTCCTCATGATAATTGAACTGCAAATAATATCCCCCATTCTAAAGGATCTCAAATATGTCATGGCGTTTTAAATTTAACCAGGACATTTTTTTCTAGTATTTTAGAATGTTTACATCAGATGGAAAAGCAAATAATTTTCAATGTTGAGAACATATACTTGCAAAAAATCTGAGTCAAACAATGTTAAGAAACTGATGTCAGATTTGTAAATTCAGTGACAATTATCAAAATTTATTTTACTCCATGCAACTTCTGATTTCAGGTATTTGTTCAGTTATTAATTTCTTGATCTGTTCCAGGACTGTCAGATACCAGCTAAAAGTGCTATAGGTTAACGGGTGACAAAACCATGTTGTCTAAATGATTATTTAATTTGATGCTTAGTAGTACAATCTTCATAGAGCCCAGTCTGATATGGACAAAATATTGTCTTTCAAAAGCTGTGTAAATGAAGTTTTGGAAATTATTTTTAAGTAGAGATAAAATTTTGATTTGTCATATTTTGGTATTTCACCTGGAAGGAAACTAGCCAAACAGTACAACCTAAGCTTTTCAGTACTATTAGAACAATGAAACAGTACCAGTCACTCTCACCTGTGCACATTTGACAGAGTCATTTGATCCATTTTAAATTAGGATATTTGTATAACACAACTTAATGTAACTAAACTTGGGGTTAAATTTGACTAAATTAAAGAGTCATTAGCACTGCACTATATATGGCTATTAATATCTCTCTGTGCCTAAATTCTCTACTCCATTTAACATGCATTCACCATCACTATCTAATTAATGTTTATACTCAGTTATTTTTGAGGCTTAAAACCCAATGTAACTTTGGGTCACTTTGTCACACACTGTAAATATATATACACAAATGACACAGCAATAACACAAATAATGTTTATTCCTGTAGAAGCCTTAATTTTTTTTCAGCTGAACTCAAACCTGGGATCTTGAGTTCAGAGATCTGACAGTTTCACATTATCTTAATAGCCTGTGCATGCATATACAGGTTCACATGGTCTTGCACTCACTGGGAATATGTCCAATGGCAACAGATTGTCAGCCAGGAATAGTGTGGCAGACAGACAGATGAAGGCCTGAATATCTTCTTAGACTCAGGGCATGTTCCTCATTACAGCCTTAGGTAATGGGCAGCAGAACATCTTGTGGGTCACTGACCACTGGCAGAAATGTCTCTTATGCAAACCCATAAGAAACAAAAGAAAGAATTTTCTTAATCCTTGCACATGCAGAAGTGCAGCCAAAATAGCCTTACCCCACTACTTAGAGAAATGGTAGCTGGAAAATGTAGTGAGTTGTTAGGCATTGGTAACTTCAGATTACTACTTAACTGATCAGCTGTAGCTGTTATAGTACCACCTGAGAACAATGGCCAAGAGTACAGATTTTGACTTCCTTTCAGGGAACACTGGGCTATTGGCTTGCTGTATTCTATGCCTTGAAAAATATTCCTTGCCTTCCTCCCAAGTAGAAAGCCTTAGTGATTTCTAAATTTCACTACAGAAATAGCTATGGTAAAAGAACATTTTTTTCACTGTGAGAATTAGAAGCTTGGTAATGAGAATAAATTATCAGCCATGACTAAATTTTGATATAATGGAACAGATTCCCAACTGGCAAAACTGTAAAAAATTCCTGTGGCCTTTAGTCAGTTTCGGCCACCTGCAGATATAACCATTGTTACAGCTCTCCCAGAGGTGTCTCAGTCACTCAGAAAAGGCTCATTATTCTCTCCTCATTTCATATATACATTCCCTATGTCTGTCAGAGGGGATTGTTTTATATTTTTTTAACCGTATGGGAGGTTACAATCTCATTTAGAATCTGGGTGTATCCACTTTCACATTTCATTTTCTTAACTGCTAGGGTCTAGCTCTGCACTGTACACCCTCATGGAAGGATTTACTGGTACATAAAGTCTTAGCTGTTCTTAAAGGCAAAGAAGTCTTTATTTAATCTCTCTTCTGCTACTGCAGCAGAATCAGTTCCAGCCACCTGCAATTCCTACATGTCTGTCAGGAAGAATGACAAAAAATTACAAATAAAAATGTACAATGACTTCAAGAGCTGATTGTTTTTAATAAAATTACTATAATTGGTGAAAAAATGAGAGCAGAAGTGATGGAAATGACAATAATTAGTACACGAGGGAAGACAATTTTGTTTGAGAAACAGAATTTTTCTAGCATTATGTCTTACGTTATGTCTTTGGTCTTTTAAGGAATATAGCAGAAATGAGCTGTACTGTTTAAAGAAAATATTGTACCATGAAAAGCTCCACACAAAAAAAAAGAAGGAGGGGAGGAAAGAAATAGAACATAAACTACCCATTTGCTGGAGGAATACACCACTTTGCTTCTTGGACAACTTGGAAATTGAACCAGGGCTGCTGCCAATTATAAAAGTTCACTATCAAATGGTTGAGGAATACCTCTGCTCCAGGTGCTTCTGCTTTCAAGCTGCAAATTGAGATGTAGATTGCACTGCTCTGGGTGGGGAGTCTCAGACAAGAAAGAGGCTGTGAACTGCCAACCTTTGAGCTAACAAAAGGGCATGAAGATGAGTGGTGTCAGCCAGGTGAATAGACATTGGGAGATACAGCAGGAGATAGGGCAGGAGGTGGGAATAGCTGCCCTTTTGGGTAACAAAAGAGGTGAAGATGAGCAAGCCAGTGGCAAGGGTGACATGGATGAACGCAGAAATGGGGAGGACCAGAAAACTCAAGAGGAAGAAGAAGACTTGTGTGTGGTTAGACTGTGAGGGCATAAAAGCCTAGGGGGCCTTGGAGCTGGTCTCTCCTCTGAGCCACCAGTTTAGGCTGTTGCTGTGTTATCACACCAAGAATAAATTGCTTTGTTAAACTTGACAACTGAGGCCCTGCTAAGGCAAATGTAGGGTCAAACTGGTAAGGAAACCTGGTCATACTGCAGGTGAGTAGGTGTACAGGGAGTCAAGCAGGGCACCCATGGACACACTGCAGCCACCTGCGACTGGGAAGTGTCCTGAACAAAATAATCTCATAATTTACAAAGGCATCAGCTTCCAAGTCCAAGAGGTGATGAAAAGAGACAATCTCTTCTACATCTGGGCTTCTAGAAGCTATTAATCTTGCTTGCAAGCACAACAAAGAGCAGTTCCATTTTTGAACCTAGAAAATTGCAACTCATAAACCTATTTTTCAAGAGACTGCAAGAAAACTAGCTTGGCTTGAAGATATGAAAGCTGTATGCACCAGTGCTCAGTGCTTTGCCTTCAGCAGGCATTAGCCATTGCCAAGAATACAACATCATTTCTACAATGATATTAAATTTTGATCTGTAGATCTCATATTAACAGTCAATTTATTGAAGCATGTAAAGCAGCTGAAGAAAAAGGGATTGGACTTTTGTTCATTTTTATTGTGCCAAACAGATCTCTTACAAATTATCATTCTACACCCTGATCCCTTTAGGCTCAGAAAAGAAACTCTTCTAAAAGAAATGACCATTGATACATTAGGTCGTCTAATTATTTTAGGCAACACTGTGTGAGGTAGATAAATCTTCTCTTTTTTTTATGAGAAAATGAAAGTCTGTCCCATGTCACTTGCAAATTGCAAAGAAGTAAACACTTCTGAACAGTATTCAGAATTCAGCAATATGTAAATAAAGGCCATTTGTTAAAGTGTTTAAAGTTGTCCTGAAAGCTCTAAAAAATCCATATGTTAGTGCTTAAAAGTGGTCCAGTTTTCCAGGGAATTAGTAGTTTTGAACATCAGAGCACTTCTCTGGACATGACAATATTGATTTAGGGTTAGCTCCTTCTTTCTTTAAGTAATGGTGGAGAAAATTCTCAGCACCCAGACACTGAGAACAACTCTTATTCATTGTTATTCATAGCAAAATTGGACTCCCTTGCAGAGAAAGATGTTGCTTAAGTGAGAAAGTTCTATTTTGTTAAATCCAAAACAGATACTTTAATATAAGCATAACTTTAGTCCCTCTCAGGTAAATATCTACCCATTTCTTAAAGCCCTGGTAATTCATTCCTCAAAGCTTGTGGCAAGAGGTCTGTTTCACTCATGCTTCCATATAGCAAAAAAAAATAATCCTCCATTCAGAAATGCCAGGCAAGCTTGAAAACACAAGTGCCATTTTTTAATTATACAGAGTGATCACTGAAGACTCACCAATAAAATTTAATTGAGGATTTGCAAATGATGCAGGAAAAAAAGACGGGAAAATCTGGATTTCCAAAGTAGTGAAAAATAAGTAACATTCACCATCTGTGGTCCCTGACAACAAGCAGACTATCAACAGAACCACAGAGCAAAAACATAACTG
Source organism: Acanthisitta chloris (assembly GCF_000695815.1). Lineage (NCBI taxonomy): Eukaryota > Metazoa > Chordata > Aves > Passeriformes > Acanthisittidae > Acanthisitta > Acanthisitta chloris. Next base: position 52,986 of record NW_008663450.1, read on the forward strand.
CTTTTACAAGCCTAAACCATCTGTAAAAACAGAGTGCATAAAATGCTAAACTGATAGGGCTAAAAAAGCAAAAACCAACAAAACACAACAAAGCACAAATCAAACTGCATTTCCATTCTGATATATTAATGCATTATTAAATCACCAGCTCAAATCCAACAAAACAGAGCAGTTCAGAGAGTGAAAATCAACATCCAAGGCAACCTGATGGGCTTAAATGACCATCTCTTGTGAACTAGCAAACAGCCATGAATTTTCAAACTATTGCTCACTTCAGTCAAACATCTCTTCTGAAATCCTTAAACCCCACATGCTGAGTTTTGGAACCAATCTCTGGCATTTTTGCCTTCTCGATTCCAAATATAATCCGTTTTTAACGTCTTGAAGATAACTATGAAAATGTATGTAAGTAGGTGTTTGCAAAGGGAGATCATTCATTAATGGTAAGCGGTAAAACGAACAAAAATAATTCCATGACACATGCAACAGAAAAGAAGGCTCAGAGTCCTCTCTGGAGAGGACACTGAGATCACCACTGCACATTTAAGCAACCTGAGGGGGTCCCCAGTTTATGGTCATTTTCTGCTTGGAAGAACCACAGGACAGAGCCTGCCTTGCTGCAGTGTTCTGTTGATGGCTGCTCATCTGCTGAAAGACCTAACCCACACAAGTCCCAGGCTCACTGCACAGCCTTTTATATCATGTGGCCTCCACTTCTGGCTTATCATATGTCCTCCACCCTTCCTTCTCCTTCCAATAGCTTCAGCTGCTCAGTTCCTCAAGGACAGGGAACAGAAAATTATCTGGAACTGCTATCAGAAAATGTTTGTACTTTGCTGGCTAAAGGAACTGATCTGCCATGACAAACCAAGGATTTTTAGCATCTCTAACAGAACATGTGAATTCTACTCTCACCCCCACAAGTCTGAAAGGAAATGAGATGCTGCCAACTCTTGCTATGTAACATTTCCAAACTTTATCCAAACTCTTTCAGAACTCTTCCAACAGACAAACTACAAATTTCATCAGGAGAGAATCACTCCATTCCTGTATTGGTGAATTTAGAAAACAAAGAAACTACCAGAAATTTAAATAGCTTCTTAATTCAACTCTTATTAATTTAGAATATCTGTTTCAGAGAACTGTTGTTTTCAATGTAAATTATTTCCATTCTAAATTGTTGTTAACATAAATTTTTTTTTACTATTAGGATTTTCACCTTGTAGCAGCTTTTTAGAGGTTACCACATTCTCCTCTGGGCTGTAAGACCAGCAAGGCTGTGCAATAACAATATTAAAAATCATACACCTGTTCTTTTTGGTAAATTGCTGAGTCTGATTTTTGCACCATATAAATGGTATCTGACCATGCAAAATACAATAAAATTTCATGCCAGTTTTTCAAACTGTCCTTTGCTTTATCCACATGTAGGTGATTAGATACCTTCACCAGGTCACATACTCAGGCAAGTGCAGTCAGATTTGATTAATCTACAACAGATTACAATGACATTAACGCAATTTTCAAAAGAGAGGGAGTGGAAAAAAATTTGCAGGCAGTTTGCTAAGTACTATTCAAATACAGAATTTTAAGTTACTAAATATTCAGATGAACCAGAGATATTAAGGTTTAATTATTCTATCTTCCTCTGAACTGCTCTGTGACATGAGTAAGTACCCTCCAATGCTTTACTGCTTTGTTTTCCCACACATTAAAAAAACCCAACAAACCCTTCTAAAGACTCTTCTGAAAATTTTTAATGGATTCTTGAGATAAAAATATAAATTGAAAATAATTATTATTAAAAAAAATCTGGTCATCCTGCTTCAAACACAGATTTTTATTCCTCTTTCACCTTTTAGAACTCTTCTACATATGAATTATACAACACTATGTGTATATCTGGCTATAGACAAAGTATTCTACACATCAGTCTCTGAATATTACATACTAAATCAAATTTGCTAATTGGATTAAAGATAAATATGTCTGTATTCTGAAGTTTGGCCTTTTTGCTGAAGATTCCTATTTTGAAAAAAATACTGGAAGCCCTACTTCTAATCAGGAGTAAGTAGCTATATAAACCAGACAAAACAATTCATAATATCATTCCATGAGAAAGCAAGAAGATGCTCCCCCTACAGACAAGTATGAAAGCATAAGATAGACAAATTTCTTGAGTTTATATCATGTTAGAATACAAGATGCCTTTAGGGTGAATCCAGAATTCTGGTGTTTGTGCTTCAGTGCTTAGTCTCTCTTTTAGCAACATTACTGCTTTGAAGTTAGGATTGATAGATCAAATGTGTGTGGAGGACACCACAACAGTACCATGTGGGGCCTTTCCTCCCCTGTGTAGAATAACATTCCTAGCTGAAGCAGCAGGAAGTTCAGGAGACTGGTGGGAAGTGACACATCTGTGGAAAAGACTGTCTGAACTCCTGTGGAGATCCGAGGCCGTAGTGAACAAACACTGGTGCCAGCAGTGTTTTCAACTCTTATTAAGTTCTATCAGTTAAGGATGAGTATTTAGTCACAGCGAGAATCCAAATGTTGAAAGTCTATCAAGGGCAGTGTTGCACAACTTCCTTTTACTTGCAGTCCGTGTTTTATCTCACCTCTGAGGGAAGAATATGGGAAAAAAGTCACAAGTGAGAACTACTTCAGCTTCTCAAGTACTCATCCTTAGTCTTTTATGAGGACTGATATAGCCTTCAAGGGGCAAAGCTGCCTATAATGTCTGTTGAAGTAGAATTCTGGATGTAATTTTTCTAGTCTTCTGCTCTGTTCCCTCTAAATTGGTTATTCATTTACAAATTAAAGTATTAATTCAAAAGCTACATCCACAAATTAATAGTTTATTTTGATTTTATATTACATTTTAAATGTCCACATCATTCTTTTTCACTCCATATCTTTCTGTTTCTCTTTCTCATATACATAAACTTACTTCAAGCAAATATGAATTTATTGTCTTTAGGCATTGTTTCACACATTGTTTGGTAGAAAAGTAATATACAATCTCTGTAGAGTGGTAGTGTGCGTTCCCTGGAGGAAAGGAAATGATTGGTGATGAGATGAGAAATATGAAAGTGAATGTGCATAATAGAACATCACTGGCATGGTCATCATGGTTACTAGCATTAATTTTCCAAAGAGGTCTACTTTCTCATAGTGATGGATAAAAATAAAAAGGGGATGACATACAATTCTTTCCTTGAGTCAGAGGACTTTTAAATTAGTGGTCTGATTTTATCTGCATAAGCAAATAGAGTATCCTCCATTTGCTCCACAAATGAGGTGCCAGAAAAGACAATGGATTAGTCCTATCACCAACTAGAATTTGCTTGTTTTCTGAAAGAAAACTAATTTTATCAAATATCTTCTTCAAAGTCATCAAGCAACTGAATGCCAGAGCTGGGAATAGAATCCATATACCATACTCTTATAATTGTATGTCTCAGCAGTCATGATACTTCTTCAATTTTAGAGATTGCTACTAAAAAATGCTGGTTGAAGGTTTTAGCATTATTTTAAACTGGGAAACCAATGAGTTACTTTAGATTCTTTTATTTCTTACACATATTCATTCAACGTTTTCACTAAGTACTGATCTTAGTTCTCAGAAGAGATATTTGGTCCAATGACATTTATTCATGAATAGATTTAGGTTACAATTTAGCTCAGACATATTTACTGAGTGGACTATATGGAGCAAGTTGATGCTTTCACTGTTTGAGCTCATTTAAGTGAAACCTTACAAAAAATTGTGCTGTAAAAACTGGTGGGCATGAAGTCAAAATACCTGATAAACCTAGTTGGGCTTGTCACATGACAGAGAATGTTTTTGAGATAGCCTTCATGGCTGGGGAATTTTTGGAATATGATCTTACAGTGATTTAATACCACATGAATAAATCTCTCAAAAGTACAATATGAACCAGAGAGAAGAAACAAGTTTTTATGTTACTTAATAGCCTTCATTAAAAGGTTTCCTGAAGTGTTTGGTCCAAAGCCAAGGAACTAAAGCTTGGAATGAGTTCTGCCCTGGTAAAGTGATTCTTTAATCTGGCTGACTCAAGAAAACATAATCCCAGCCTACACAAAATGTCTGGAATTACCACGGGCAAATTTGTCACTGAATAGCAGCCTTGTCAGGAAATTTATACACACTCAGGTACTTCAAATTTCAGCTATTGGTTGCTCCAAACAACAAGGTCATACTACATATTCCTTCTGGCAATTGACTGTCCAAATACACAAGAGCTTTGCAGACAGAACTAGTTCAGGAATTTGGTTTTGGTTTGTGCCTTGTGTCACAAATTATAAACACTTTGTTGCAGGGAGTTTTGGTGGCAACCAGAGTAAATATACCCATGAGAGAGAAGGAAGCTGGAAGTGGAGGAATATGTCCCAAAAAATTGATTTTTCAACATGCCATCATTTATTTTTTGAGCTTAAGAAAGCAGTGAGCAACAGAGGAGGTATTTTTCAATATTTGGTATTATAGCAGACTATTCAACAACAGAAAAAAAATTACCCTTCAATATATATATTCAACACATTACTAGCAGGTCTAACAGTTTACCATCTTCTGAATGTATTGACCTAAAATACTTCAAGTGCTTTGTAGTTCACTAGAGTGAAATTTCAAAGTCTGTGTCAGGAAGCAATTCTTCCAGCAACAAGATTCAGGCTAACAAAGAACTTCTCACTTCAGACAACTCCTATGATGGACTCATTCAAGTCTCTCTGTATTAAGCAGTTGTCTTCACTATCACAAAGTTTGAGCAATTTCTTCTAAAGTCATGTATTGCTGTTTTATGAGTGGTGCCTTGAATCACATGCAACCAGAGGTGACAGTTCACTAAACTACCCAACACGCAACCCCAGCACTATTCAGATTTGGTTCACAGAAAAGAAGCACACAAGAAGTGCATAAAAAAGCAGGAAATTCTTTTGAAGCACAGAAGACTAGAAGGATCCAAAAAATAGATAATCTTGTAAAAATCTTGGCAACTCTGAATCGGGATGACTGAAATCAATCCCATCTTGCTGTTACCAGGATTCAGACCCTTAATTTGCTCTTACCCACATTGCTATCGTAAGATCTATTCTTGAGTTAAGATTTGCTTAGAGCTCATATTGTCTCATTATCAAATCAATAAAGATGGGATGAAATATCACTTTTGCCAAAGGAAGAAGAAAAAAGGATGATTTCATTATCAGAAACTCAATGTTGGCCTAAGCAATAAGTCTAGGCAAGATTTTACAAAAAGCCCTTTCTTTGAAGACCTCTCTTTTCTTTTTATCAATGGAGAGTGTTTCTTGATACAGCTGAGCATCCATATTAATTGTTTACCTGTCTTTGTCTCCCTCTATAGAGATCTACTCAGTGTAAATATAGCATTTCTAAAGCACTACAAATGCTGGAATGAGCAGAAGAAACAATTCTTTTTGTTCTAGAATCTGTTTTCACAGAAAGAGTCTCATAGAAATATGCAATTAGTTATTATAGTGTTACTACAACATTGGATTTCTCCTTCTCCAACATTTTCTCTAATGCATTGTATTTAATAAACTTTTATGAAGAGCTGATAGCCACAGAGGAACAAGAAATAATGAGAAAGGTGCTGAACAAAGCTGCTCATAAAGCTCAGACAGTTCTTATTTTCCTGACTTTCTTGACAATTTTAAATTCTGCTAAAGAAATACCACCTGTAATGATCAAAGTGCTTTCAACTGACCCTATAAGACAATTTATTTGTTGCATTTTTGAGAGTAAATCCAGACCCTTAGAAAAATATTATTTTGATTTGGTTGTGGAGATGTAATTTCAAAAATACTATTTTGAAAATATATGGAGGTAGTGGGTTAAAGAAGCATATGTGAAGGCTTGTGCACAAGATCAGAATGTAAATTGTAAAATAAAAACAAATAAGAGACCATGAGTGCTTCCAGCATTTTCTGGCTTCATTGGTAGAGCAAGTCATATAAAGCATCAACTATTCTAATTACTTTCTCTTGCATAAAGGTTTCATTGTTGACAACAGATCAGCTGTGATGACAGTTCTCTTTCTTTTTAGGTCAGATATATTCTGTTTGGAAATACTACATATAAATATGACTAAAGATATTTTGACTTGAATTAGACATATTTCAGTTTCCTTCTTTTTCTATAGGCATAAGAATTAATATCCTTTATACTGAAGACTCAGCCATAGAAGTCATGTCTATTGAGACAATAAGTACAAATTGAAAACTAAGACCAACAATGAAAATACAAATTAATTTAAGTATTAAACTAATTTCTTAAGTAATACCTTCATAAATGCTTAGCATTTACGTTGCTGCAATATCACCTTTCACTGGTAAGCACATAAAGGGTAAAAACTGTTCTTCAGAAGAATTTAGGCCCCTAAATCCCATGAGCAAGGGGAAAAGTTTAGCAGATAATTAATGCAAGTACACCTCTGGAGACTACATTGAACTTTCATTGAATTTAACAGGATGTATTTGAAAATTAATTTTTAGATTTTTTAAATTATTTTTGAAAAGGTATATAAGATAATTCTAGGGAAACAGGCAGTAGTCATTTGACTTGTGGGTTCATGATTCTCAGAGTTTGAGTCTGGCAGATCAACTCATGCATGAATGACTACTTCAATTTTGTATGCAAAAGCACACTGGATCAGCACAGGTAAGGTTGTTAAATAACCAGGAATGTAGACCTATGATTGTGTGATGAATCGGAGGGAAAACATGATTTTGCACTGCTACGACACCAATCACTGTACTCATACTAATATCAGATATTAGATGGCTCCTCTTCTTCTAGCTTCAGGTTAGATAGTCAGCACACACTCAATTAAACTTTACAAAGAAGCTAGGTGGGAAACCAACTGTGGAAGACGGGAGTAATGCGCACCCGGTTGGTCCAGCAAAACTCGTTTATTGATACCAAAGCTACAGGTTATATAGATGCGCTAATAAGGCTCATACATATTGCAAAAGCAAGCTCATCATTGGCTGGCGTGATTAATGGTCAGCTACTTCCTTTGCAGCTTCTTAGATCTTGTGCAGCTGCTCTTACTCCCTTGTCCAACATCATGTTATTGACATAAAGTTGCTGACATGCTTATACCATGTATGACAAGCATATAACTATTAATCACTTATAATTGGCTAAGCTCTAAAGATAGCATTCAGGTACCTTCCCTACTTGCGGTTACAGCTGTGAGGATTCTCTTTTACTTTCCCAGGCTTTGCTGCATTCCTAGCTGTTTGTCTCGGACTTGTTTGTCTCACCCTCAAGGACAACTTGCCTCTGCCTTCTGCCAAGTTGAGTTACTCCCTATCTATACTTGTGAGTTACAACTTCCAGAGCCTTGTTTATGCTACATTCCCAGGTGCGTTCCCAGGCCTGTGTCCTTGCTCTCTTGACCACTCTCTAACAATTCTCGTCAACAAGCTGCTAGCAGCTCTTGCTTTGACTCTCCCAGAGTCCTTTGCTCTGCAAGCTGAACCATACTTATGTGGCCCTTAGCCCTAAGCCATTCCTCCACAACCAACAGCCCTGTAAATCCCCTGACCACTCCATTTCCTCTGAACTGTTTGATGCTGACACGTGTGTAACTTCAGATATCTACCCCAGAGACATGATTAGGATTCTATTTACCGTTAGAAGCCTAACAAATTCGAAAATGCTTCCAAAATTGCTTGTGACTAAATATTTCGATAACATCTATATATTATATTGGCAGTTATAATCAGGCATTTGAACACATTTTGGCTCAATTTGCTTCTTTCTTTTATTGTTTTTATTTTGTTTGTTGTTTTTTTTACATACCATGAACTGCATTATGCAGTGAAATAGATGCAAAGCTTGACACTGACCCCAAAGGAGTGAGATAGAACATGGGCATGTTCTGTAAGTGATGCTGTGCAGACTGCAACTGAACATTGAGAACAGAGTGAATCTTACAGTGCCATCACCTCTGCAAGCACAGAAAGGCTAGGGATGAGAATTCACCCCACAGAAGCAGCAAGCAGAAGCTGATGGACACTGTTCATGCACTTTGTGGGAATCATGGTACAATCCTTTCATTTAGACTTCTTCTGGGTTGAGAGGGCTCCCAGCTCATATTGCCAACACAAGGAAGACTATAATGATGCAAATGCTATCTTTCTTTTTCATTACATTGGTTACAGGGCCACACAGTTACCTATTCAGCAACACACAAAACATGCAGATGTGTACATACTCACACACTTGCAGGTGCTGCTCATTCTGTAGTTTCAGCTTGTATGAAACTCATCCTGATTTCTTCTTTCAGCAGGGATAATCATCTGAATAGAGTAAAAATATGCATATAGCAGTGCTCTTTATCTTCTTCTCTGCATATTTAGCTACCTCCTCATTTTCTTTGCAGTCCACAGCACTGTAGTCCACATCTACATAATTCCTATGTAGATGACAGCATTTGCTAAATACTAAGAATTCTCACCACAACTTTGCTTTTTCCTTTTATAAGCTTCTTGACTTAATGCTTCCTTGCATTGTAGTTTGTTTTGGTTTTGTTTTTTAATCCTATTGAACTAAGCAGAACAGTGAAAAATGAACAACTAAGTGAGCACTGATATTTTTAATTATATGATTAAATGCACCACCCATTGCAATTGATAGAAGAGGAGAGATTATGCTGCAATATATAGCAGATAATTTCTGTATGAAATTAAAATTAATTTTAAGTACATGTCCTTTTAAAAAAGGTTGGCTAAAAGAAAACTATGTTCTTTTGGAAAGGTATCAAGCAATGATTGGACTCATTGTGTAGAAAAACGTAGGATTCAGGTTTTCTTGGTGATGCTGTGTTCAGGGAGAAGAGGGACACTGTTATTGGGGCACTGTGTCTGCACTTTACTGGAAGTTTTCAAGTCTCATTTCAGTAATTCAGTCTCATTTTTGCCTTTCAAAGCAGAAATTCCAGACAAGCTACCTTCTTGTCTTTATATTAATTCATTATAAAAAGAGGCTCATTGTGAAAAGATAAAAATGGATTAAAGAAGGACAAATGAATGCATCCTATTGGAAAGAAAGGGAAAAAGCCACCAGAAAACAAAGTGTAAGATAAAACATAACAATGAATGAAAAACACATTTTTGCTTTCATAGTTCGAGTTTTCCCTGCCTTGAGTTTAACTAGAACATTATTACAGACATGTCAGCCCATTAAAAATTTCCAGATTCCACCATTATTCCCTAAAGAGCTTCCCTTGAGATAAATGGATATGTAGCTTTTATTTGAAAATCTGAGCAAAACCCACTACCATTGTTGAAGCTCCTCCATTCACAACCTCCCACTTTACTGAAGTGTGGCTTGGATTCATTATCCTTCAGCTATAATGCAGATAAAAACAGAGTACACATTTCCTGAAATACAAAGGCCCTTAGAAAATAGCCTGCAAAGATGAAATAAGTATGTCTACACTGGGTACTGTACACAGACATGAATTCCCTATGCCCATAATTAAATCTAGGACAATGCAAATCAGCTGTGCCCTAAGAAGCATGTGATCAAATATTTCCTGGATTGTTATTTACCCAACATTCAGAAACAGCCATCATATTCTGGTGGGTTTGGGGACAAAATGCCTTTCTTCTTATTCTGCTGTGGGGATATACTGAGACAAAAACACCAACCTGAAAGGAAGAATGAATTCTCTCCACTGATGAAATATTTGTGGGTTTTGAGGTTTTTTTTTATTAGCTAAAAGCATTCCTTTTTACTTTTACTTTTATCTCGGCAGGTCTATTTTACCCAATAAAACAAAAAAGGGAAGATCAGGAATAGAAATACCATAATGCAGCAACCTATGCAACTCATTGTACAGAAGGAATTGTACTTTGACTATATTAGCTTGTAATGGTAGTTAACCTGTTCATTTTCTTCTCAAAACTGCCTGTCAGCTTTCTGCTGTTTTGCCCTTCTGCTCATCCGAGCATTAAAACTCCAAATTTATTCCCAGACTTTTTGGTTTCTCAGAAGCAGTTATATCTTCTACTATCACTTTATCTAGAATATTTATTTTACAGAAGTATTTATGAGGCCACTTTTCCATTAGAGTCTGTAACATATGCTTGCAATAATTACTTTAATCTCTAGCTTCAGTTACAGGCTAGGTGCTCAAAATAAGGGACAGGTTCCAATTCACATTCATTCATGCACCTTTCTAACCTTTTCTGCTCCCTGGATGTAACAGTTTATTGTAGATAACTCAGGGAAAATATGTCTTCTGGAAACCATCTTTACTGGAAGAATTTAGAGCATGATTAGAAAACAACAGTTTTTCATTATCTGCACAACGAATTGTTTCTACGATTATGATATTACAGAGAGAAAGATTTTGTGTTGCTCTTCAAACCACTTTCTGGAGCAAAACTTTATAGTTTTGAAGATAATTACTGTTCAAAAATGTTTCCATCATAAAATAAATGTGAAATTGATAGTGTGATTCAAATGCAGAATAAAAAATATTTTGTGAAGTAATTGTTGAGATTTAAATGTTGCTTGTGAAATTGTTCTGCAGAGGTTGAAATAGTTGTGTCAGGCTCATTTTAGCTGCAGTTACAAATAGTTTGTCAAAAGCTGGAAGGATTAGTTTTTCCTTCTTGATGAGTATCTTGAAATCCATTTTACTACTTTGTTTGTACAGGCCACTTAAGAGGAAAGTGTCTTACATAGGGCACTCAAGCAGACATCTAGAAGCACCCCCAAACAGAATAGCGAAAAATCAGGCTTTGCTGCATTTCAGAGACCTGATCTAGGTCCCCAAGTCTTTTTTACCAAAAATCTACACATTGACATTCATTCTACTTTTAAAAACTTCAAGACAAATCCATTTATCGTTTGAGGACAACAGGGTAACAGGAAAGCAGTTCTTTACCTTTTTATTTTGGCATACCTACAATTTGTGAGGATCCATTATCTAATACATCTAATACATGTTACTTTCTGTTACAGACATTTGCTGCCATGGTGACAGGTACTATAAAAAAGTAAAACCAGCTCACTAGAGACTTTTTGTGCTACTAAATGCACCATTTTCTGCATAGTTTCAGGTAACTTTTTTCTGCTTAGTCTTTCTTTCTGTTGAAAATAGCATTTTTCCCATTAAATAATGACCAAGAAAAATAATGAAGACTGAGTATCTGTGTTCTGCTATTACCTAATTGTGCCCTATTTCTCCTTTGCTGTGTTTAGAAGTCTTAGCTGCTGAATTATCTAAGATGCTGTCTGTATGATTGCCAGCTCAGGGATGGTAAGCAAAATCCTTCAAATTCAGTCAGAATTTACAGGCAATATTGGAGGGCAACAAGATATTTCCTCATGGTTTTTTTATTTACTTTGTCTTATAAAAAACAGGTTCTAGCATGCTTAGAATTTCTAGCTACTAATATTCTTATGCTAACCACTATCAGCAGCTTTTTAGGGCACCTGCAAAAAGAAAGGCAGATACAGTTCTTAGGAATAAACACCAATTGTAGGATTCACATCATGATTCAAAGTACTTAGTTATTCATTTCTCCCTAAGACACATGACTGAGGTAAGACTCAGTTTTAAACACAGGGCCTTAATGCAGCTGTAGATACTACAGTGTGCAAGACAGACACCTGGCTGACAGATATGAGAGAGGGTTTACTTAGGATGGAGGATTGTAAGGGAAACAATTTCTTTGAGCCTGCAGTAATTTTGTGCATATGGATTGTGCTTTGCTCCAATGAGTTTGCCAAGTATTGCATTTATTCTCTTTCCTTCTTACCTCTCCCCTAGTTACACAGAGTTGAAGAGTTAATCAGATACTCTAGCACTGTGCATGGCATGCTATTATACAAAGAGTCAAACATGAGAGAATATAAAATAAGTGCAATTGATATTGCATCAAAAAGAAGAAAGTGTGTGGTGGAGTAAGAACTTCTTTGTAAAGAAATTGAAGCATGAATATAGATATATTCTCCTTGAGTTCACCCATGACAAAGAAATTTAAATAAAGTGTATTAGATGATTTAATATAGCTATCTGGATGCAAAAACTCAATAGAAAATAAGCACATGAACAAATGAGATTGGATCTGAAGTCTGAAAAACACTGTGCAAACTGCAGGAATCTATCCCATTAGAATAGAGCAGGCCTGGCTGCTGATGTTAGGAACATGCAAATATTCATCATCTGTGTAAAGTACAGTGCCTTGTTATTCTGATTTTTGTATCTGGCAATACAGTAAAATGGTCTTGTGCATTACTTGATATTGCTAGCACTTGTGATTGTCAAAAAAAAAAGCAATTAGATGTCACAGACAGTTCCAAAACATGTAAATGGCACCAAATGGCAAGGGCTAGATATCTTCAGCAGCCAATCAGCTGAATTATAGACAATGGAACCTTGCTCACTTGTAAAGGTGTATAATTAAGTGTTTTAATCAGAAAACACAATCAGTAAAGAGTCTTAACAGGGTGCAAAGAGAAAAAAGAAGAAAAGATACGACAAGATATAGTGGTGAGAATTTATTTACTTGTCTTTCTGTGGGCAACTGCTGTAATCTGGGGCATTTTAGGTCATCTGAGACATCAGCTTTGGTTTGGAAGATACAATGAAGGACCTGTCTGAACCTGAAACTGAAGGCCAAGTGTGATACTAGAAGCTATTCCAAATGTCACTAGCCAGTTTTGTAAGGGAAACTGAATCAAATTCCTACAGGCAAGATAAAGAAAAATGAGATGGCAAAACAGTTATCAAGGGTGTGGGGACTAGGGAGAAACCCTTCACAAAGGAAAAATCTCAGAGTTGCTAATGTATAAATAAAATAGAGATGCATATTCCACTAAGTAACTCTTTAAACATATGTGAAACTTCAGGCAGGTTGGGCTCCTAATTCTCTGAAAACCCAGTAACTCCTTCAGACAGTTGCTGATGAACCCAAGAGTTACACAGCAGCTATGCCAGTTTAGGGTTCCTCTGGAAGAAGCCAACAGTGCATGCAGCCTGGTGCTACTACCACATAGGGAAAGTGGAACACTGGTGCCAGCACAGTCAAACACATGGCAGATTGGGGTGTGATGGTACTTTGGTCAGTTTTAAATCAGACAGCAGTCAGCATACTGATGTGGTGTCATATAGCACATGCTCTCCAGATACTACACAGGAAGCCTAACTTTAAGGGCAGTGCCATGGTACCAGGAGGGTCTGCTGCTCTCTGGGCAGCAGGAGTAGAGAGGGGTTCCCATGGCATCAGGCAGGGCAGGGTCTGGCAGCCAGGGTCCTGGCCAGGAGCAGGGCAGTCAGGGACACCAGGGCAGCCCCATCACTGGCACCTCTCTGGGGACAGGGACAAAGTCACCAGACAGGTTGCCACGCTGGTGGGTCTCGTGTCTGGGCTGGGCAGGGCTGTGAGGATCTGGAAACCATCCCTGCTGTGCAGAGTCACTAGGGCAGGGGCTGACAGCCCCAGGGGTCTGGAATGGATGCTTGGCCTTGGGCAGGGGAGGGGGGAAGGTACAAGGACAGTAAAGCCATTAAGTGCTGTCAGGGCCCTGAAAAGTAGAAGGGAGAGATCCTCTGCAGAATGACAGTGAAATTGTTCACATAAGATCTCTAATGCCCATATGGGCATGTGTCATGGTTTAACCCCAGGCAGCCACTGAACACCACGCAGACACTCGGTCACTCCCCCACCAGCAGGATGAGGGAGAAAATCAGAAGGGTAAAGGTAGAAGAACTCATGGGCTGAGATAAAGACAGTTTAAGAGAGAAAGCAAAAGCCACACACAAGCAAAGCAAATCAAGGAATTAATTCACTGCTTCCCATGGGCAGGAGGTGTTCAGACATCTCCAGGAGAGCAGGGCCCATCACATGTAAAAGTGACTTGAGAAGACAAACATGTGTCTGGGAAAGCTGAAGATAGAAAACATGGTAGAGCACCACATCCACACACACAGTCATACACACAGAGATTGCATTAGTGAGGCTGAAAGTGCTACACTTTATAGTTAATCAAACCTAGACAGCTGAAAGGAAAAAGAATATACGTTCTTAAATGTTTAATCAAACCTAGACAGTTGTAAGGAAAAAGAATATACGTTCTTAAATGTCATGTCATAGTTTCTGACATACTTTTCATTGCATATTACTGAAGCCTTTAAATTATGAATATAATATATGTTTCAGATTTAATATAACCTTGGACAACTAATGGATCTGTCATCCAAGTTCTGCAAGAAGTGAAGGAGAACGAGAAAACACACAAAGAATAAAATGAAATATCTTTTTTCAGAGAAGACTGATCAAATACCATTTGCCTTAAGAGAAACATCTTTAGCAATGGAATGTCTCTCATAATGTAAACTGCTGTCATGCAATAAATTATGGGAAAATCTATGTAAGGAACTGAGTTTAAAAGCTCTGTATTTCTTTTCCATCATGTGTTATGTTTCTGCCTCACTTTGGAAAATGCAAAGGGTAAAGTGTATTTTGGTAATAAAGGGAAGTAAAAAGCTTAATTTATTTTAAAAGGAACAGAAAATGATAAAAAGAGACCAAGAACATGAAATTGAATATATTTATTTCTCATGCAATTATTGATAAACAATAATTAGTCCATGAATTAGCTACTACTGACTCATACTGCAGCTCTGTTGGAGAATATGATTATATTGCTTGACATTTTGAGAAAGCATAAAATGTAAAGATTAGACTTCAGCTCATCATTTTTAGTTTGTGATAAATGCATGTTGTAAATTTAGACCACTTTACATGCACGTGAAATCCAATCAGAATTTGGCCAAAAAGGTTTCTCATTTCAAAACCAGTGAAAGAAATGAAGCTTCATTGTTGCACTGTCATCAAAACATTGCTTGTGTTTTACTATAATTGGTTTATAAAACTATCACATGAAAGTTGCTTTTAAGCTTAACAAAATAGAGCAATATATTTCCACCCCAAAAGATAGCTTTGTCTCTTTTAGGATTCAATAGTTCTTTATTTATTCATCCATAACAATACTGATTATTATTCTAGCAAGTTTTGTTTTCCATCCAAAGTTTTTATATGCATGAACATAGCTTTTTACTAAGTCTGAACAGTTATACTTTCACATCTTTAAAGTAATAATACACCACCACCTAGAAGGTTCATATAGTGATATATGATGTATAGTGAAATTATAATACAATGGTATTCATAGTTAAAACATTTTTGGTTCTCCTCATGTACCAACTATGCAAAACAATTAGGGCTACAATCCAGAAATCACTTTAGAGAAGTTTTCTTTTAACCTTGGCTGAAAAGCAAACAGAGAATCTGGCCTCCAATGTTCAAACAGAAGACAAAGAACATAATAATAAATAGCAACATTATAAGTATTTCCAAAAATTATTTCTTCTTCCTTATCTATTAAATAAGGAATACAGATCAGGCAAAGATGTTCAAGCAATGATTCTGCAGACAGGAATCCCAAACTTCCATTCCTGTGCATTCATCCTTATGTATTTCATGTTCTGATTAGTGGGGATTCAGACATATCTTTTATTAGTTCAGTTGCATCACATCGTAGCTGCTTTCTAAAGACAGTGCAAACATTCATTGAATATAACCAGAAATACATATTAACTAAAAATCACTGTTCAATTCAAAAATGGAAATTTTTTTTCAAGTTATGTATATCTGTAAAGACTGGATTTTACCAATGACAGGCTGGTTTATCAGCTCCAGACTCTCACATACCCTGTATGATCAAGATATGACATCATGAGTGAGCATGTGCAGTTATGTTCTTCTGGACCTTTCTGGAAACAGGATAGCTGGGGGGTATTGACCCACTTCTGTGCTTGCACTGTCCTTTATGTTGTGCAGTCACCACAGCCCAGAACGGGAAAACTGGATCCAGAAAGGGGCTGCCCTACCCCCTATGCCCCCTCTTTCCAGGAACATCCAGTTCTAACTTGCCCTCCGGAATGGCCATTGGTATTTGAGGCATAGCAATGCATTAACTTCTTACTGTCCAGGATTCTACACTTTGCACAAAGCCTTTCAATATGTTTCAGGAACAGGATGAGAGCTTCTGATTTGATGTGTCTATTTCAACAAGTTAACAAATTGAAATTTATGTATCACTCAGGCAAAATTTGTGAATTAAATATTATAGTTTACCCCTGTATGGGCATAAGAATGTAACATACATTCACAGAAGTAAATTGATAAAAAAAATTATTTGTTTCCAGACCCAGATAAGAAGAATGTAACATACATTCACGGAAGTAAATTGATAAACAAAATTATTTGTTTCCAGACCCAGATAAAAACTATATGGAAACTGTTTTCTGTTTTTCCCTATCAGATTCTTCACATGGTCTTTAAGTAGATTTCTGTAGGTAATTAATGTAGTCAAAGCAGGTGGAAAGTAAATGTTGAATCTGCCAACTACACAGAGCAGTCGTGACTAGATTTGGCAACAGTCATTACAACTGAAGTTCTGAAGCCCTGCTGCTGAATAGACATTGTTCATACATCTTCTCATCCAGAAAAACAAGCACGTCAATAAGAGTACTTTAAAGAAAATGTCACTTTTCTATAAACAAAAACACTTTTCCCCAAACAAAGGATAAATAAAAACATTTAAAAGAAGTGTTGTGATGTGGGAGGTCTATGTTGTTTTGCAACATTCCACTAGCAAAAGGGGGCTCTGCTCCATTTGTCTGCATATTTTTGTTTCACATCTGGGCAAAAACATTGTGTTATTTTTTACTGGACAATGCAGGCTTCTTAGAGTTATGGATTCATTTCTGTAGCAGAAAGAAGACTTCTGTCACAGTATTACAAAGCATGACAGAAATTGGTGGTCAGTGTGCAAAAACTGACTTTGTGATCTCTAGGGCTAAATTCATACAGGGCTGTAGCTGGATCTGTAATACCAAGGCCTTACAGCTTGCAAGGTAATAGATTTGGTCAATTAGGAGCAAAGAAGATAAAAAACATAACCAACTACATATACCAAGATTGGAAATTAAAGGCATTGTAATTCACAGGCCTATGGTGCTTTAAAGGCAAAACAAACAGTGCTGGGGAAACTGTACTAAAGAATGAGGACTGGAAGTAGCCACAGAATTTCAACTAAATTTCTGTTTATCCTGCAGGGGAAACATACTGTGCAGAGGCACCTCAGGATCTGATGGCTACAGTACTTGAGCAAGCAGTATTTAACCATTTGACCACTGGCTGCTAAGAGTCAGCCAACACCCCATAGGGACTCGTTTCTGGAAAGTCGTTGACTGGATGTGCAGAGAGCTTGAAGTCAGTAAACAATTTTTGCCTCAAACTAGCAGGGGAAATAATGTGATTTTTCTTTTAATCACCCATCACTTTTTGTGACAAGATATTTCTTTCAGGTTGCCTTAGGATGGTAAGCCTTAGGGTGAAGATGCTGGGAAATATTTCATATGATGAAGCAAATCAGAACTGGTTTAATCAATTCAGCTTTACCTTTTCTTCCTTCAGTAGTGTGTGAGAATGGCCATATTCCTAAAACTGAGAAATACTAGAGTTCTTGTGTCTAGACTAAAATGTGCTTATCTGCCTTAAGTTTGTTTAGAACTTTTCTGTCTGTGTAGGCCTGCATCAAATAAAGATTCAATCTGTGTGATAATTGCAAAGCAGTAGAATTGCATTTGTTGGAATTGTTAAAATTCTTACCATAAGCTTAAAGGGATACCAACACTGATTCAGAAGTATATTTATATGCTAAACTCACACTCAAGTCATAAATCGTTATGGGTCTATACCTTGATGTAGTGAAAGATGTTGTTATTGTTGATTCCCGATAACATCAGATTGTCAAGATTATATTCCTATTCTCAAGGTCACATTTGTGTCAGGACTTCTTAACTCAAAAATCCCTTTGAAAAAAATTTAGTTCCTAGTTTTTTCTTGTTGTATTATTTAGCCAAAGGGAGAAATAGTAGAGCATTGTTATTTCAGCTTTGCCTCTTTAATAGACTATTTAACTTGGAAAAGAATCTTACTGGGTTTTTTCCTGCTTTCTAAATGAAAGAAAAGCTATGTTTTAGTAAATTCACAAATTAAAGCTAATGTAAACATGCAGCGAAAAGCAATATCATGCAGTGTATGCTGAAATCACAAATTAAGCTGAAATCAAGCATTAATTTAGTCACTGAAGTAAACATTTGGAGATGTTCAGATGAATATGTTGTCTTTACGAATAAATTGTTGCCAATATTTCTAAAATGTTTTTGTTCTATTATTTATTAAAATTGTGGACCCTGATACAATTATAAAGAACAGAACATTATTAGGTGGGAAGAAAATGAGATGCCCCAGGCTGATAGAGACACATAAATAGATAGTAAACCAGCAGGAGCTAGGATCAAGAAAAGATCAAAACATTTTAACTGACATGTAAGCTGGTAATATCACAGTGTCTGTATTCAGCACTCTACTTTGTCAGAGGTCTTTCAAAAAACTTATTTTAGAGTAATGATGCCTCCTGTTGCTTCTAATCTAAGCCTGGAACCAGTAAGAAAGCCTGAATACAAACCCTCACTCAGGTTCTTAAATGTAACCACTGTCCAAGATTTAAAGATCAGGCTTTAAGAAAGTAAACCTAAGAACTCTCAG
This sequence comes from Acanthisitta chloris, assembly GCF_000695815.1. Taxonomy (NCBI): domain Eukaryota; kingdom Metazoa; phylum Chordata; class Aves; order Passeriformes; family Acanthisittidae; genus Acanthisitta; species Acanthisitta chloris. Next base: position 71,673 of record NW_008663450.1, read on the forward strand.
GAGACTTCTGCAGAAAGGAACACTAAAAGCAGACTCTTCAGTACTCCACTGCAGACACACATACACAGACACTTATACTACACATATATTGTCAAATTTCCATAGTGTTGGTGTTTTTTTCTGAAGACTTTTAAATTAATAACACCCTTATCCCCAAAGAGTCACCTATTTGACAATATTTTAACATTTTCTTCAGAAGACAACACTAGCCCATATTGCTTAAATGTGCCATAACTGGGTTTTATTCTAGATTTGAATCTGGCATAGAAAATATTATTTTCATCTAGTGCCTTTTCACTTCTTAAGTTCTCTGGTATAAGAAAATCATATATACAAACTCCAGTGAATTAATCTAAAAATATCCACAATCTAGGTCTTAATCCATGCTGGAACTTTTAAATCCTTATGTTTTTTTAATGTTCAGATTTTTTAGATGTTTTGCTCTGCTTCTCAAAGACTTTTAGAAACCTGTCTGGTAGCAATTTTATCCAGCTTTCTAGTCAGACACCTACTCTGTTTACCACATAAACCATGGACAAATAATTGCAGGAGAGCCCCAAGGAATGAGTGACCCTTAATAGTAGTTGCTTTGGAGGAAAATCTGTATGAAATGAGTTCATGGTTAAATGCACAGGTTGCATTTTTGCTTGTCTGAGGTCTAGTGCAGATAATGGGAAAAACACATAACTTTTAAAGGTAGCTATACATTATATATTACAAAAGATGTTAAGATGAGAATGGCACTCAGTTCATGTATGTTCTTTGAACTTAGTTCTTTCCTAATTGAACCTGCTCCCTCAACCTAAAACGACTTAGAAAAGGCTTTTCTAGGATAGCTTAAAGCTGTGACAAACAACTACCTGAGCCTGTGAAATCCTGTTAGTGAAACTCAGTTCCTCTTCAGAGACATCTAATCAGATGCTGCCTGGTGCTTGCACTTTCTCACTTTCACTAGTTTGTTCTTACCACACTTCTAACAGCTTCATTTTGGGACCAGTGTGAGAAAAAGCTTCACTGTGCTTTCTTTCTAACACTTCTTTTTTTTCTAGTCATTGTAGGCTGAAACAGAAGCAAAATTTAAAAAAAAAATTGAAATAATTTAAAAAGCAATCATTATTACCATGAGCTAATTTATGTCAAAAAATATAACAACTCAAAACTAAAAGTGAACTTCAGCTGGATCCCAGACTTTCACTTTTTCTTAGGTAGTTCTTTCCACACAATTTTCAAATTCATTTTCACACATTTAAAGCTGTATCAAAAGATTGCTGCTTTCTCTTCTCTCCCCCACCAATGTATTCAACTGCAGTTGTTCTGGTCTGGTAGTTTTCAGTAGACTTTTATTCAGAGTGTGGATCCAAGCCTGTAAAAAGTGTTTGGTAGTACATTACTATTTAAAATTGAGAATGAACATGAATATGAAAAAAAACTTTATCAAAACCTGCATTTAGAAGAATGTCATGCACAGACTAATGGCCTTGTAGACACAATGACCTGTGGATTGACAGAAGGCAGCACCAGCTGTGGAGCTGAACATAAATTCTGGCACCACAACTGAGTTTTTTTGTAAGTGTCAGTGTCAGTTGATTCCTTCCTCTGACCAGGAGAACAAATGTGTTCAGTCTGCAAATTAGAAAATAGGCAGCAGCCCCTATTCAGCAGCTGCATTTATAAGAGCTCTGTGGCTGGGAATCAGATTGTTTTAGGCTTCTAGTTAGATGTGCCTGTCAGAGTAAATGTGTTTTAAAATACTTATCAGGGAAGATGACAGACTTATACAGAAGACAGGGAATTGCTCCTTAAAATATATACTTCTTTTTCATTTGATATCAGGCTGGAATCTTCTACAACATTATTTCCCCCCTTTCTCTACTGACATTATAGGCCTGTTTTTCTATCTTTATAATTTCTTGTTCTATAATCTTCCCTGTTGAGAAGTGGTGTTATTTGTATCATTTGATCTTGCATAAAAATGTTGCGTCTAGATACATTCAGAATTAAAAGGTTTGCTCTATAGCTCATTGAAATTTCTCAAAAATGCCCTGCACGATTTTTCTTTCATTATTTTAATTTCATAATGGAAGGAAGGGATGAAGGAAGGAAGGAAAGACGGGAAGGGGAGAGGACAAAGGTGAAAGAGGGAGGGAGAAAAGGAAGGAAAAGCTAGAAATAATCATTGTTTCTTCATGTGATATAGGGAA
>NW_008663450.1:74038-90223 GCF_000695815.1 Acanthisitta chloris
CCACTAAAAGAATGATTTCTGCACATGCAGTTGAAATTGTGTGTAATATATAAAGCTCTCAAGAGCAAGCACTGCAAAGATGGGTTTTTTTCATATGTTCTCAATGGGTTTTTATTTTAATTTATATGTCTGTGTGCCATTTCCTTGACACATGGACATATGGTATTATTTTGACCCCACTAAGAAAAGGCTAAACTGCATTTTCACACCAGGTATCGCTGACTATATAGAGTGAGATTTGTCCCTTTGCTATGCAGGGATGTCACAACTTCAATATGCAAGGTGAAAAATGGTACTTTTTTCATACTTAGGATATTGTTTGGTATCAATCTGGGGAGAATACTTATTGCTAATGTCAGTTCTTTGTCTTAGTCTATATTTAGTACAATCAACTCTCTATCTTGGAAAAGATACAAAATTAACTTAATTAATCCATATGAATTTGCTGAGCATATTCAGCCATCCCAAAGTCTTTCTCAAAAATATTGAAGTGTAATTATAATTAGTGATCTGTTTTATTTTGTAGCCACTCAACACTTTTTGGGCCATTGCTTCTATCTGATGCTTTTAACAAAACTGCAGATTAATTTGGATGATCTCCCATTGCCTATATGTGAACAATAAGACTCAAAGACAATGAAGCCTCAGTAATAATGTTGCACAACTAACCAATTATTTAAACATAGATCTCACAACAAATCTGTCTGATTGTTTAAATGGTATTGCCTCCAAAAATATGCTGAAGTCCCAAATCTGGGATACTCCCCCTGCATGCCACTGTATTTGCACTAAATTGCTGAAATGAGTATTCTGTAAGCATGATCACTGTAGGAAGCTATTCCACAATGTAACAAACTTCAGTGCCAAGATATTTCCCCTGACTCTTTAAATGTTTTCATTACCTCAGTTTAGTCCCATTGCCATTAAATATGTTCCAAACTGTTTATGTCTGCTTTGTTGTTCCAAAATTCAAATACTGAACTCAATTTCACAGGTATGTTTTTGACAAGTATAGTGGGACAAGGAGTTTTTAACAAGGTCGATAGTCCAGCCTCAGTATAATCTGAAGGAAGAGGAAAAGTTCCTTCAGCTGTGAAAAGAGAAATCTCAGGAGTCTTATGCACAGAGCAATGTATATTCCTGTATACAAACTGTGAATCATAAACTGGTGGCCACACTGGATAGAAGGTCAAACTGCACAGACTCTGTAGGGAGCCAATGACTCACTTGCAGGAACCTCTTTTATAAAGATATAAATGATTTGATAGCTAATGTGAAGATTCTTCTAGAGAAATGAAAATTTTTCTGATGTCCCATGAAGAGAAATGTGCTTGTGAAGACACAGCCAACTGATTCATGGATGCAGAAATCAATAAGGGTCAACAGCAGGAAGGTATCAGTAAGGTTTATTTTGTTCATGAATCCCAACACTCTGCTACCTTTTCTGACCTCACTATTTCTTCATATTTGCCTCATTTCTCACTTATTTTCAATGAGGAATTTCTGAAAACAAAATATTTACATGTTCTCAACTATTTTGTTCTGCATTTTATAAAGAGAGAAATGTGAGCTCATGTGCTTAAGGGTAAAGTATTAAGTTGCATGACTGTATCATAGAATTCACTTATTTCTTTGTGAACAGTTCTCTACTGAGCATTCATTTGGAATTAATTAACAATACCACAGACTGATTTGGTTTCTGGATGCTGGAACAGCTAACTAATCCAGATGTCTGATGCTGTAAGATGAGCAAATATAACTGAAGGCAACTGTTGTTTAGAGTTATGAATTTTCTGTGAAATTATATTTTTCTCTGGGCTTCTTTTGCATGTATGTGGAAAATTTAGATTATTTCAATGAAGTATTATGTCAAATGTCTTCTTTCTTAATTTCTCTGAGAACAAATACAGTTTAAAATAGACAAAGCTCATCTAATCCTCATTTTGGTATAGGTGAAACTGAGGTTTTAAGATTTTAATTAAGGTGCATATTTTCATAATATAATCTTACATTTGTCCTCTTGCATTGTAATGGTGTTAACGACATGTTCAGATTCGAGATCTTACCATGGTTTTATTCTCCATATCTGCACTGCCTAAACCAGGCTGGTTTGAGAATTCACTTATTGTGCATGATGCTGGATTCCAAGAATGTTTGCACCTTAGTGAGCAGTTTTGTCTTATTTATTCACTTTACAAAACAATGTCTTAATGCTTCTAGTATTGATTGCTCTTATCAGAAAACCACATGCATGATGATTCAGTATATGTCCTTTTCATTTTCAAACTTAATCAACATCCTTAATCAGATGAAGAAAAAAGGCTTTTTCTTCAGCAGAAACCTAACATATGTTTGAAAAAGATCATATGCTAATGGATCAACTTCATTAATGGACTTTAATGAGCAGTTTTACCTTGGTTACTGCTTAGATGTATTACTAATGTGCCATGAAATTTTTCTTATCACTATATTAGTTGCTAAAGACTTGCAACTATATATTGTGTTGGTCTTTACATAATAGCACTTTTAAGATCATATTCAAAGTATTATGTATGTTAATTTTGTGTGATTCAGATTATCAGTTGTATTATCTTTATCAACAGGAGGAGAATTATTTGGTTGGTAAATGCCTTGGAGCTTGTTAATTATTCAAAGGCATAATGAGCATTACAGATTTTGAACATGCTAAATGCCACTTATTCTCCTTGAAATTCTATGAAAACACCACTTGTCAGGATCTGTGCCCTACTAAGGAGCTCATCCATTCCACAGGTACTTATGACAGATACTATGCTAATATTTTCTCCCAAGTGAAATTGCTGAACCATGCTTTACATGTCAGCATTTGACTAGTTAAGCTTTATCTCTTCTATGCTTAAGTTGATGTCAAAAAGAAATATTTTCTTTTTATCAGAAAGCACAAACAGAAATCAATGGAGGAAAGCATCTCAAATAGCTGAACATACAGCCATCTGCACTGGCTGAGAGCTTAGAGTCTTCAGAATGGAGTCAAATTAGTCACAAGAAAGATGCTTTAGCAGCAGCAGAAATTAAAGACAATATGGATTAATCAGAAGTACAAGTTTTTACAGGAAATTGCTTGGGAAAACAGACAGAAGGTAGTGTGGGATTGATCAGTAACACACAGCAATGTGGGCTTGGTATGGGCTCACTCTCAGAGCCTCATAAATGGGAAATATATTTAACTTTTTTCTTTTTACAGCAGACTCAAAAGACTACATGTACCTTTTTTTTTTTTAGTTATAACCAAAGTTGCTTAGCTTTTACTGCTGCCTTCGAGATGTCAGGTTGCTAAAGAAAACCATGAACATGTTAATCATAGGTACAGACACATCAAGAAGCAGAGTATTTGCAGAAATCATAAAACAAATTTCTACTTCTAGAAGAGATTAATGAGATCCCAGCAAGAATTAAAGGTTATTACTCAAGGAAATGCCATTCCCTCAATTAAGTTATACTTTAAAGTGGCATACACAAGAGTTGTACATCTAAGGTTAAACATCTACCACAAGATGAAAAATTGCTGAAGAATCCCCTTGTAATTCAGTTTCAGACCGAGAAGAAAGTGTCTACAGTGTGTCTGAATTTGAGCTAGATGGTCATCACAGTCAACAGACATCTAGTCAGTACAAAGAATTATCCCTATTTATGTATTTTTCACTCAAGCATAAAGAGAGACACAAACTGATGAAAAAATGTCTGCTTTTGAAGACACAGGCATTTAATCTGTCTTCCTTGTGAAACGGACTCTAGTTGAGATAAAGGAATGAATGATAGCAACGTAACTTTAATCTCATTTGTTAAAAAAAATGCAGAGAATAGTACATATGATTGCAAATAAGTCCAATTTCTATTTCTTTGTGAACATGTACTGCAATGATGTTTATGCTTGTTTTCCAAATCAGCTTATATTGACGCTGTAGTTAGTATTGAATGTTATTTTGTGTGGGCTTCTTGTAAAAGTGAAAAAGCAACATTCTGTATTTCAAAAGTATAGACAGACAAAAAACTCAGAACTAATAGGATCTTTATAGAATTAACATTTCACAAATTCCTTTGTTATTTTATGAGAAATAACAAACTTTGAGAAAGAAGATAACTTTGCAACAAAATTGCCTTTCTTTGAAAGGAAATTTTATCTCTGGAAAGCTTTTAGACCAAACCTATTTAAACTGGATAAATGATGATGCTTATGTGGCCTGCCCAAGTGAAATTTCAGATCAGTACAAAAATCACACCCTGCTCAAGAAACAAAATAGAGAAGAACAAGATGGATAGGAAATTGCAACTGAAGAGATGATCTATCTTTCCTATATACCTACACACCTGAAGTGACCCTGGAAAGTAGATCTAGTTCACTTATGATCAAAATTGTTTTATCTCTGCCCATGAACTTAATAGAGAGAGGTTCTTTTTCTTATCTGGCAACACTTTTATCAACTTGAGAGAAACTCAAGAGCTTTAAAATTTCATATAGTTTCAATATATTTTACTATATTAAATATTAAACACAAGAAATTTAGACATCAGAAGCCTGTCTTTTCCTCAGCGTTGGACAGCATGGAAACTCTTACCATGAAATATATTGAATGGAAGAACTGGAAAGAAATAGAAATTGAAGGAGTGGCTATTATGAAAAGCAGATTTTAATAACAGCCAGCACAGACCTTTACTATTAAGACCTGCCCTCAAAGTACAATAAAAAAATCCCTTATGAAATATAATCTATTTCCTCTGATTTACCCAAAACCAATCAATATGTCCTTAAGATTTTATGTGAGCATCATGATATAAGTCTAGTTGGAGCAATCCATTTTGGGGGGCTTTGTTTGTTTCTGGGGTTTTTTTGCTATTCTTCAAATATCTTTCTTAAAATGCCTCAGGACTGAGAAAGCTGTTATAGGTCATGCTTAGAGTATTCCTTTGCCAAATAAAATGGTCAATCCCCAGACTAAAATAGTGTATGCCATGTACTGCACTTTGTGGAAAAATTCTTGGTTTAGTTTGGATTAATTATTTTCGTAACCCAAAGATTGTTTACAACAAATTACAGAAATAAAAGCAAGAATCCAAAGTTGAGAGGATTGCTCTTACAACAGGCTTACAAAATCGAGCTATATACTGAAACTAATGTTTTCTGACCCTTGGTATTGATTCAACAGCAGTTAAAAAAATAGCAGACAAAAAATGCTTTGCTATTCTTTTGAGGCAGATGGGACATTGTTCCTCCATGAGATTTCTACAGACAGTTTCTACACAGGTAGCTTCTACTGTTGCAAAAAAACTGGAATACACTAAAGAACAGAAGCAGTTTATTACTATGGCTGTAGGAGAGACCACAGAGCAGCTGTAGCTTGGGAGGGTCTGCTGATACAGACTCTGACCAAGTGGGGCAATTACAGAGCTTATACACCTCCAGCCTGTACAAATCCTTCTTCACCTAAACTGTGCCACGTAAAGGAGGACTGTGGTAAATGACATCAACTGGAATTCTTCATGTAAGAAGGCTCTAAACATTACATCCTTTTACAAGTTGCTTGTTTGTTAATTAAATTTTGCTGACTGGCGGAACCATCAGCTGCAAAGGTATCCTAACTAATGATGATATGTTAACTATTTCGTGGGTTTCCACAACTAGAATCTTTTATGGCTACACTCAAAAAGATTAAAATAAAAACTGGGAAAGCAGTGTCTCTTCAGGGATAGACCTTCTCTGAACACTCCTACTGGATCAGGGCCACAGAGAGTCTGAAGCAGAGGAGCTACTTAAAGAAGAGTTCAGTACTGTGCCAGGGAGATGTGGAGATGTCCAGAATCAAAACTGTAAGTGGCTAAGGAGATTTAAATACAAACAAATACCTAATGAGGGTGATGATCCCTGTGCTTGAGAAGCAGTTAGCTGAGGAGTTAATGAATTGCAATTAACTGGTATCTCAATTCCAAGAGCTATTCTTTAAACAGCTAAGTCAGCCCTTTTCTGGAGTTTCTGAGTTTGTCTTTAGTGACAAACTGACTCCAAACACAGCAAAATTCATCTTCCAAGGTCTTCAATGGCTTCCACAATTGCAGAAGGGCATCTTGACAAATAATCATAGCTTGAGGGGGTGTTGCAGAAAGACAACTTTCTTCTCCAAACCAGTCTGGGACTCCATTTAAGGCAGCCACCACTTACTTCAATTACAGTCTGTGCCTGTTAGACAATCACTTCTGGCATGGCTACTCTGGACTTGGGGGACAGCCTAACTAGTTATAGTCTGCATTTCCCTGCATTAGCCAAGCTAGACTGCTATTCTCATTTGTCTTTTGCTTCCAGATACTTTTGTCTAATACTAATACCTTTGGAATAACTGAAGAAAATAGTTTGGAAATGAAAGTGATTTCCATGTGTTAGATGTGAATCAAGACTTTCAAACACTAATGCAGATGGAATGATTATGTCCCTGCATGTGAAAGTGAAGAGAATCCACAAAAAAATGCAAAGTTACATTCCAAGGCCAGAAGGTCAGAAACATCTGGAAGGTTATCACAAAGTCATGTATGAAGGTGAAAAGAATATATCAACCATGTTGTGATAAACTGTTTGTCATGCATCAGAAGAAAGAGCATTGGAGGTATGTTGTGATAAACTGACTGTTTGTCATGCATCAGAAGAAAGAGCATTGGAGGTGTGTCTTTTTCTGTAAGAAAAATCCTGTGCACCAGCTGAGAAGTGATCTGTAAATGACACCTCTACCTTTCAAAGATGGGCAAGAAATTTTTTATAATCCAGACAAAACCCATAAGATTCTCTGATTCTAATAAGCTAATTGGCCTATGAACTACTTAAAAAAGATTAGTCAAATGTTCTCACATCTAATCAACTTCTGAGCCAGCACTATATCAAAGTTTCCAGTGACAAGAGACAAAATTTTTTCTGACCAAAGTTTCTCATTTACTTTTTCCTTTCTGCCCATGCTTGGGAATCACTGCAAAGAATGTGTATAGACTGGCTATGCAGTTCAACAAGGAGAAGTGCAAAAGATTACTTTTACAGACATTCTATTCTCCTATGTAACCTAAGTTCTAAAGAGGTGAGAGATGCAGCAAATATAACAGATATATCCATAGATTTACTCAAAATGTGTGAATGAGAGAATAAATTATTTTCCAATTCTTGTGAGTCTTTTCCAATGATTACTAACTTTGCCACTTCGATGAATAAACACCTATTCATTAAGATTTCATGTCCCATTTTAAATTCTATTGGTATTTCATTTTTGGCTGAACTAGAGCACACTGAACTAAAGTGTTTCAAACAGGATTGTCAGATTAGGATTTTAAGAGCTGGACCTGCTCATTCTGAGTGTAGAGAATTAGGTCATTAGCAAAGTACACCAGCCAGAAGTACAAATTTAGCTGGCACAATGCAGGTAACTACTCCTGTTGCTTCAGCTTCAGACATTACTGCACAAAGCTGGGTTTCTCTGCTTTAAGTGTACAATTCTCTCACTAACTTCAGTGGGGTTATTTCAGTAATGCCAGCCTTGAGCAATGGAAGAAATATCTAGCCACAGGAAAGTTCATTCATTTTACTGTCTCATTTGAAGATGACCAAACATTATCATACCAACACAAAATACACTTAGAAATACATGCCTATTCTGCTGTACAGAGGAACCAGCCTGAGTTGGATAAGTAAACATCAGCAAATATCAAAGTACTCAGTGTATTGCACCATAAATTCTGCCAAAAAAAATTTTAACAGTATTTTCCCATAATTTTTCATTGTTTTGCCTTTGAAACAAACACATTGTTCAAAGATCTTGATTCACTATCAAAATGGGGATTATATCTACCTAATTAAACCAATCAGATTCACAAATCCTAAAAAAAGAATTGATCTTAAGCACTTCCTTTTTCAAAGTTAAGCACACAAAGCTTCCCAAAGGCAGTGTGTGTCAGGACCCTAAGGACCCTGCCCTGCCCTGGCCTTGCCTGTGACTTTCTCCACCCTGCCCATGGACCAGGATCCATTTTAGCCCTTCAGGTCATCAGCCCCTCACCATGGACTCACCTGGAGATGGAGGCTGGAGCTGCTCCCAGCTGCTCTGCTCCCTGGAGCCCTGAGGATCACCTGTCACTTCTGGCTCCCCAACTGCACCCTGTGACAGGGCATGAGATGAACACAGAATTCTCATTCACCAAATAATGAAGCATTGGAATGATGATACACTCCTTGAGGTTAGTAGATAATCTCTAAACAAAGTTTACACTGAGGTTAGTGAACTCCTACAGTTTATTGCCACAGGAGGCAGATATCTTCAGCTGCCTCCGATGGGATTCAAGAAATTCACACACAACAAGCCTTTAAACAAACACCAATGAGATTAGGCAGAACTGTCATTTGTAACTGCCGACACCTCACCTGGATCGCAGAGTATGATGGAAATGAATAGCAGGAAACAGCAAAGCTTGTGTCATCTCCCTAAACAGTATCATGTTTTCCCACTGCTTTACATAAGCACTGGGTTAGATAGCACCATCTTTTATATTTCAAAGATTTTAGACCAAACATATCATTCATAATACAAGCCAGGGAGTGAAAAGAATGAAGAGTATTCTCTCCTTTCAAAATGTAACCAGAAATAACCTTAGGAGAAACAAAGGTTGTGACTGTAGTTCATGTGTGTGTTGTTTGTTTGTTTTAAGAGAGATTTCCATCTCAACAGATCTTGTCATCCAAGAATGTTTCCTTGTACTTTGGAAAAACAAGGAATGCTTCTTTTCTGATCCACTAGCAAGGCTGCAGGACAAAATGGGAGATAGTTCAATGAAAGTGTCAACTCCTAAAATGTGAGCAGAAGAAAGTTCAGCAATCTTTTGCTGCTGGAAAATCCCTTTCCTGGTGGGAAGGAAGAGGAAAGTTGATTCCTAATGATAAAAGGCAACACAGAAGAAAGCAAAAGAAAAACAGGTTGAAAAACATCCAGATGCACCAAACTCTCAGACTAACTGGCACTTGCCAGCCTATCTATAGGCTTCCAGGAATGTTTACCATGAATGTTTGTCTCCATCTAAAGACAAACCAGAAATTAAATTTACAATCTTTTTGAATATGACTTCCAGTAATGTTTACCATGAATGTTTGTCTCCACCTAAAGACAAACCAGTAATTAAATTTACAATCTTTTTGAATATGGCAAATCACTTAGGAAGGGAAGTGGATTCAGTTCTGCCTCCCACAATGTGCTTCCAACATACCACTCATACCCAGAGACAGATGTACTTCCGCTGTTCACCTTAAGTGAGCATTAGCCATAATGATTGATTACCATCAAGTACAATGAACTTCTGCATTCAAGGAAACTAAAGGCCCAGAAGACCAGGTGGAATCAAGCATTAACCAAAACAAGGTGCTCATTCACAGGCACTGACATGACTAAGTGAAAGAGATTGTTACCACACTAGAAACTAGTGAACTGGCAGAGATATCCCAGGCTCTTACAATACATCAAACAAGATTCTATACAAGACCTAAATTTTTACTTAATTTTTGAAAACTCCTTGTGAAATCATGTCTTTGTTTCTGAACTCACAAAGCATTATTTGCTGCCATAGAGGATTTTTTTCAAGGTTGCTATGATATCCTTCAAAGGACTTTTCTCTGCAAGCTCTTACTACACTGGGAGTACTAAGACTTAAAGTGCCAGCATTGCTCCCCCTGCCTTTACTGCCTTGATGTTTGCCAAGTGCCAACAAAGTACAATTTATTAAATCTTCTTCAGAAAGAAACCATATCCTCCCTTCAGAGAATAATTCATACCTTCTGTATGAAAGCATTAATGCTAACTGTGTTCTAAATGAAGGTATTTACAAAGCCATTTTGTGTAGTCCATAATTCAAGTATTTCATGTTAAACCAATTGCTTCACAAAGCACACCACAAATGTTATGCTAAAAGAATAAATGCATGGAGAAGAAGGAAAAAAAGCAACAGGACCTGACCACCATTCATCCACCATTTTTTAATAATTTAGGTCAATTTATTATTTTAATCTTTGAAATTCGCATACAAATACCTGTAGTGAAAAAATGTGTCCCGTATCTAATAAGAACATATATTTCACTTTCCTTGGGCAATTGTGGGGTTTTTGCTTATCCAGAAACACTTTCAACTAGCTTTGATTATGAGTTTGGGAATTAAGACATCATCTAAAGAAACAGTGCAGAGGTGGCCACTTCCTGAATTTTCTTGAAGAATATCCATGTCCTTTTGTTGCTTACACAGGAAAAGTTGTAGAATAAGCACTTTTACATTACCTGCTCTAAAAACTAATGTGTTACTCTAACTTACTTCTAAGTTACATACTCTTTTATTATATTTGTCTATTTTGATTGAAGACAAGGGTAAAAACAAAAATGCACCTACAGAAGGACTTATTTTTCCATCTGGATGTCTTCTCCAAGAGAAAAGTGACTGCCAATACTTTAAAAACCTTTCTGTACCTATATATTGTAAAAAAGCCTAACTTTTTATTGCCCTTCTAAGAAAAGTAAACAAACTAGCATAAAATATCAGATTATATATATGCTGCACAGAATACTTAGACAATTTCAACAAACATCCTTTACTGATGGCAAGAATAAAGAAAAATGCATCTAGTCATACTAAGTATGTAACTAAACAATAAAAAATAGACTACTTTGAAATGTTCTAAATAAGTGTTCTTGCCTTGGAGACAATTCGAAATTATATTTCAAATGGAAAGCAAAAATCATCCCAAAAGTTAACAGACATTAAACCTGGAACAACTTTTAACTTAAATGAAACTGGGAACTTAGGTTGACTCCAGATACACGAAGTATGCAAAACTGCCAAGCATTCATGCATACAATATATCCTAGAGTTTTTCACAGGAACAAGGCCTGGATCTTAAAAGGTGTTTTTCAAAATAAAGAATGCAGAACCTCTACCTGTTCGTGAGGTATCCACATGCCACTTGCGTGTTATGTCTACAAAGATTTCAAAGTTCAGAGATAAAAGGCTCTTCCAGCCTCCACTCTTGGAGTGATTCTATTTTGCACATTTTTTACTGCTTCTGAATTTGTGCTCATAAGAGAAGAAATCGGAAAAACTACCTTAGAATAGTCAACAACCCACAAATATCTGAAATTATCTGGGACATGGTAATGCAAGATGCAAACATTTGGATGGACACTGTATAGCAGGGACTAGTACTTGTCTTCTGTATACTGTAGGCAAGTGCCCAAAAAACGAGATGGTCCTGAGAAGAAAACATTTATTTTCTGGGACTTGTATCTGGAATCCAATTCTGTACTTAATCCTGTCTCATGATAAAGGACTCATTCCATGAAACAGATGTCACTAAAGTGAACTGCATTTTACAGAAAAGAAAAATCAAAATATTCCTAAAAAACACGAATGTGAACCCCTTTTTTCCCTGCCCAGAAAATTACCTCATACACACCATTTTTAAAATACTTCAGCAGTTCCTTTTATGGGTCTAATCCAGCAGAGCACTTGGCTCTCTGACCTTAACATCAAAAGCAGTATGTGCTTATCACATACCACACCAACAATTTCTGAATTATCATGAAAATATTTTCTTGTATTACATGGAAACCAAACACGCTTTAAACACTAACCTGAAAGGTCTCATCAATCTTTAAGCAAACTCTTTTTTTCATTATATCACCCAGAAAAATCTTTCCTTATGTTGCTTCTGACACAAATATCAATTTTCTTTTTGACCAAGATTTCTCACAAGGTACTTTTAATACCTTGTGAAATGAGTCATTCACAGTGCCAAAGGTGCTTGCAACAAGAGATGTGACTGAAAAGTGTTCAAGCAGTTTTACGAAAATGGGTGCAGCAGCTTAGATGCACACTCCAACCATACAATCATACAATCATTTGTGTTGGAAAAGACCTGTAAAATTGAGTCCAACTGTAAGCCTAGTAAACCATGTTTAAACCTTATGTGGGAAGAAGAAATGAGTGCACAAAGTTCTTTTCTGATCTCTCCTGGTAAGAGAACCAGGAAGGCATCTCTTGTCAGGTCCCTCAACTTGCACACAGGGAATGTAAGGTATGTGATGGACCACATCTGCACAACAGTTTAAAAACAGCTAAAAGAGGTTAAAATTATGTCAGAAATTCTCTTTCTTTTAATGTTTTTTTTCTGCTTTTAGTGGAAATTACCTTTTGTATCAGTGACTTATTCATTATTAAGCCATTGTTAGTTGCACATAAAACCACTTACACATTCAAGACTATGTTCTTAGGATAATCTGTACCTCTGTATGTAGATGACATACTTTTAACCCAGGTACCATGCAATCCTTTTTAATAATCTGTATAATTTGAAGAAAAAAACCCCAAAGTTTCTTCTCACATGGTATTTTTAGCTCACTTGCATGAACAATGATGTGTTTGTCCCTTCTCCACAGCTCTTAGTGGCAGAACTGCCACACATGAGTGCACAACAGCATGGACATGAATTGGTCATACTTTAGCAGCCCCCCAAATATTGAAAAAATTTTGGAAATATGCAAGGATGCAAACTGCTGCTGACACATCATCATCAGTGTCCCGTTGAGAAAAGGAAAAAAAAAAAAAAAACAAAAAAAAAAAACCTGGAAAGGTTAATTATTATACAGAAAGAAGTTGAAAGGGAGAAAATATCCCTTCCAGAATAGCTAAACTATACACAGAGAAATAGCCTTTTTTATGGTGTGATATTCCTCACCCTGTTATCAGTTTAATCAAATAAGTCCATTTAATCACATGAATTAAATTCGTCTTTCCATTGACTAGAAGAGCAAAAAAGAATGGCACTGTTGAAATCTAGCATTAGGTCAGATTACTATCCTGAAAGACAACATAATTGTAAATGGGTTTGACTCATTTTGTTTGGATTTTAGAAATGACTCTGTAATGAAGTATTTAAAGCAAACAGATTATTTGGCCACTTTGGGACCCATGATTTGTGTATCTTACAAGGAAACAGACTCATATTATGCCTTATAATTCTACCCATGATTGCTAACTAAATCAACAGGTAAAGAGGGAAAACAATCCACCAAAAAGAATGTCCTAGGTCTGTTTCCATCATCTTTCCTATTCCTTTGTATTGAGTATACAGTAGCACAAATTACTGAAACTCAGTACAAACAAAAATTGATGCAAGATGTCAGATGTTTGTTCCCCATATAACTGTTCTACTAACAGGGCAAATATTGCAAACAAATAATCAAAGGAAAATGATTGTTATTCTCATCAATTTGACATAAGGTTTTATTGCCCATTATGCTGTTGTCTGTCATATTAGCTATGTATTACAATTTCATGACCAACCCATATGATTTGTTTTGTTCATAAACATATATATATGATACATAGATACCTGCATTCAGGTTGTGCTCTTCTGATGCAGTGTTCATCAGCTGTATTGCCTTGATGGTTGGTATCTGTTTTTAAGGCTGTGTCACAAGGCACCATCTCTGCAGCTGTGTCTGCATGGTTCTGGGGGAGCAAAAAGTTCTTGTACCTGAAGAACAACCTGCCAAAGAATGTAGATGCTTCAAATCAAAACTCTGGCCACCTTCTTCAAACAGTGATAACTTGATAATAAAGGAGCTGGAAACAAAGTCACCAGCATGATGACAAGTGGAACACCCTAAACCATTAGCATCTGCACACCACTGTGTGTGGCTGTAGCCTGAATCCTAGGTCCTGAGACTCACAGATACAGTGGGAATGACACTGCCAGGTCTCCCCTAGATTGTATAAGTGCCCTTAGTACAGATCTTGATCTGAGAATCCTCTCTCAAATAAGTTTTCATAAAACACCTGCATTTTTCTGCAAAAAATACCAAGCTTCAGATTCTGACAAACCACTATTTTCTCAGGAAAAACTATTTTGTTAAAAGCAAAACCTTCTCTGCTGTAACTGTAACACTTCCGTAGGCTGTTATTCACTGAGAATGGTCTAGAATATCACTGCTTTTTATCAGAACCCCCTGCCTATGTGAAGCACATTTAGAAGTACTGTATGTCTGATTTTAGATTTTTTAGCTTATTTTCTATGCTCTAAAGAAATGTCATTCTTCTTTTCTAGTTACTCAGAGTTAACTGGTAATGAGACAGAGGGATTTTCTTTTCTCTTTGCTTTACCCTTCTGTCTCAGCCACATCCTCTCTGAATTCCCTGTGCCACTTTTCCCTCTTTCTCACTGTCCTTTCTTTAGCACATGCTAGGAACACAAACACACATATTCATGTATAACTTACACTTTCATGCATTCCTCTTCCTCCTTCTCCCTCTCCTACCTACAGGTTAATAGCTGAACACATCAAAAATTATTTTCATCATATCTTGTCTTAAGTGCCACTCTTGTTATCTTTGCAAAACAAAATATTTTCCTTCATATGAAAGAGAATCCTAATTTCTATGCCTTTTCTTACCAACACTCATTCTTTCTCCTAAAATTAGACAATCTTAAATCAGTTCTTTTTGGCAGTCGATGACCGTGTACCTAGCAGTGTATTTTCAAATTCAGTTTGAACAAACTCTCCTATTGCGATCCCTAAAAATCAATTCTGTTCAAAATATTAAACCTTCTCTTCTGAACCTGCAATCACATCTATTTGCTGCAAGACAACATTTTTGAGGCATCTTATTAACCTGAGGGTCTTGTCCACATGCATCTATATATAGGATTGGGTCTGGGACACCAAGGTAGACCTTGTCCCCATCCAAATAGGGGCAAAGGTGTTGTGTGATTGCTGTTGAGTTATTTTATTGCTTGCACTGCTGAAAGTCAGCAGACATGATTTATCAGAGAGAAGCTGTCAGTTTTAGTGAATGTATGTGGGTGTTGAAAATATGCACTTTGTGGCTAGGCAAGTAGCAAAAATTTTATCTCAACAATGATTATATAAGATATCAATAATAAGTTTAGCAATGTTCATTTTGCAAACTGGCTTATAGATGCTTACAAATACATCCTGAAGTGAATTGCTATTTTTGAATTATATTAAATTATTGAAATTCTGTGACAATCTGATGAAAAATGTATTACAAATATATGCAATGAGTTAGTGTACTGGGTGACACTAACAAAAAAATGCTGTTACTAAGAAAAATTTTATCATTGCTACAATAAAAATATGACTGTCACAGACTGCAAAGCAGAGATAGATATAGAAATTTTATAAGTGCTACAATAAAAATATGACTGTAACAGACTGCAAAGCAGAGATAGATATAGTAGTCAGCTTACACAGGCAGCTCTCTTTAAACCAAAGTGAACTGCCTTTGGAATATTCACAGTGTGGTGGAGAAAATGTAATGGGGCTCTGCAGTAGGGAAGACCACAGATTGCATCTTTCTGCTCCTACAATATGAGTGGATGTAAGTGCTACAATAAAAATATGACTGTAACAGACTGCAAAGCAGAGATAGATATAGTAGTCAGCTTACACAGGCAGCTCTCTTTAAACCAAAGTGAACTGCCTTTGGAATATTCACAGTGTGGTGGAGAAAATGTAATGGGGCTCTGCAGTAGGGAAGACCACAGATTGCATCTTTCTGCTCCTACAATATGAGTGGATGTAGACAAGTTTTTCATAGAGATTTAGCCAGCATTTCAAACAGTAAGCATTGTAAATGTGCCACAATGATAAACTTGCACTCATCACCAAGGCAGCAAGAATTCTTACCCTATTGATGTAAATATTGTTGTTCGTTTTACTGGCTCCAAAGTTCTGCTTTTCAACATTTTTCTTTTTTTTTCTTTTGTTGCTAGGCAACAAAAGCAATACTGTTTCACATCGAGAGAGTAGCTTATCATTTATTTTAATGGGAAATATCTGTGAACAGAAATAACAGATTTTGTGATGATATTTTGAAAAGGAACATGAAAATAAACATTTTTAAAATAAAGAAAATATTCATTTTGTGCCTCTTGCATAGAATCAAAAAGTTACAGCTAAGCCTTTTGGCTAGTCTATAAGTTGGGGCCTCCAAATGGCCTCTTTCAGGTCCCTGCCAAAATATCAACTAGTTTTAAGGGGAGAAGTCTTGGGTCAACTGAAAACTCTTGAAAATTTTCACAGAATCCTAGAATCAGTTAGCTTGGAAGGGACCATAGTGGGTCATCTG
>NW_008663451.1:0-814 GCF_000695815.1 Acanthisitta chloris
GCAGTGATTGATTGGCACCTTGGCAGCAATCAATGGGACTCAGTGGAGGGGGCAGAGCTAATTATTGCCGTGCCCAGAAGGGGCAGAGCTAATTGACTGAGCCTCCGATTAGTGCCCAGCCCGAATTGATCGACACCCCGATCAGTGTGTGTTTGATTGACAGGGCAGTGATTGATTGGCACCTTGGCAGCGATCATGTAGGGTGGCACGATGTCAATGTTGAGCTCCTGGAACAGCTCTCGGCACTGCATGGAGATAAAATCTCCTGCCAGGGGAGACTTCACGATCCCTGCGGGCACACGGGCACCTCAGGCACCTGACACAGGTGGGCACAGGTGGGCACAGGTCTGTCCTAACGTGTGCCCAGCTGTTCCCAGGTGTGTCCCTCACCTATCCCAAGTGTCCCCAGGTATGCCCAGGTGTGCCCAGGTCTGTCCTAACGTGTGCCCAGGTGTGGCCAGATGTGCTCCTCACCTACCCAAACTGTGCCCAGGTGTGCCCAGGCCTGTGTCCAGGCACCCCCAGGTGTGCCCAGGTGCCCCCAGGTGTGTGCCCAGGTGTGCCCAGGTGTGCTGACCTTGCTGCAGGATGTACCCGTCATGCACTGGGATCGCTGTGGTGTGAGTGGCACCCGAGTCCAGTACCAACCCTGTGCTGCGCCCATTGGCAAAGCTGACACTCGTCAAGGGCAATTAACGATAATTAACTATAACTCGGGGTAATTCGGGGGAGGGAAACACACCCTGGGGGTCCCTGGAGGCTCTCGGGGGGGTCCTGAGGGGTCTCAGGGGGTCTCAGGGGAGTTTTGGGGGTC
>NW_008663452.1:0-1097 GCF_000695815.1 Acanthisitta chloris
TACATTTAGTGTAAAATATAACTTGGGGTTAACTGATATTGTGCCACAATAGATAATCTGATGTTATACTACCTATGAATAAACACAAAACCTTGTTAGAGATGAGACCTAGAACAGACTTGCACATTCTATGATGTAAAATATTCTTCAGCCTTTGGACACACAGGAATGACAACGTCTGATTTCAGCTGAAGTGCACTGGTCCTGGGTGTCCAAACCAGAACCCACTGCAGGAGTCCCACCAGAAGAGACAGAGCACCCTCCAGAATACTGTACCTTTGCATGGAGGCACCCACGGAGACACTTAAGCACTGTGTACCTGGAAAAGATCAGAGGGGTGGAGGTGACATGTTAGACTGCAACCTTAGCCCACTGATTTTAAAAACATAGTTTGCATATTTGGACGGTTCAAGAGGAAAGGGAAATGTTTTCCAGAAGTGAGTGTTTAGAATAGATTTCATGTGCTCAGGATAAAGCCTGTTCTCTGTATCCTTAGCTGTTCTCAAATTAGATGCTAAGGTGAAATGAAAGCCTGCTTAGTATTTTGATCACTCTCCAGCTATTAAGCAAAGGCCATGCAACTGTTAAATTTGCTGGTAAATCAGGGTGTCTGAATCAGAACTGCCAACTCAATGACAACAGGTATAAATGAGAATCATTCTGCCACAATGCTTGTATTTATATACCACTAGAAAGAAACTATTGTACAACACATCCAGGTCTCATGTATAAAACTTTTCTGCCTGATAAAATTATAGTTCATTTTCCCATCAAAATCCTGAAGCACTTCATAAAGAGTCAGGGGAACAAGGGAAGCCTTATTCTGTTTTCCATGAAACGTTACCAGCCTGAGGGCTTCGTCACAAAACACTGCTTGAGGAAAGGCTGAATTTCGACACGAAGCTGAAGCCCTGCCAATGGCACAGATTCTCTTTACACCACAAGAAACCTGCTTGCACAATGTATTGGGACACCATTTATCAGAACCACTGAAGAACACTTAAATGTGAAGGATGACAGCTGGACTGAAGGCCTCCCAAATGAGAAAAGCATTGACCTTGATAAGCCTCTATCTGTGAGCCTAAAAGCATCTTGTG
>NW_008663453.1:0-1006 GCF_000695815.1 Acanthisitta chloris
CACCATCCACAGCAAGGACTGGGCTGCCAGCCCCGCAGGGCACGGGGACGGGAGGCTCACCCCCAGCTCGGCCTAGTGCCCCGCGGGGCACGGGCACGGGGCACAGGGAGTGGGACAGAGGATGGGGGACAGGGGCACAGGGGCACAGGGAGTGGGGCAGAGGGTGGGGGTCGTGGGGCACAGGACAGGACATGCATGGGATGTGGAACACAGGACATGGGACATGGGACACAACACAAGACGGGACACAGGACATGGGACATGAGACACAGGACATGGGACAGGATGTGCATGGGATGTGGGACACAGGACATGAGATATGGAACACAGGACAGGGACACGGGACAGGATGTGCATGGGATGTGGGACACAGGACAGGGGATATGGGACACAGGACATGAGACATGGGACACGAGACATGGGACACAGGACACGAGACACAGGATATGAGACACAGGACACGGGAAATGGGACACAGGACATGGGACACAGGAGACGAGAACAAGGAACAGAGAAAACAGACACGGGACATGGGACACAGGACACAGGACATGGGACACAGGATATGAGACACGGGACATGGGACACAGGACACAGGACATGGGACACAGGACATGGGACACAGGATATGAGACACGGGACATGGGACACAGGACACAGGACATGGGACACAGGATATGAGACACGGGACGGGACATGGACGACACAGGACATGGGACACAGGACTGGCCGTGCCCTGGGGAAGGACCCATCGAGGCACAGATGGTGCTGGGCACACAGCACTGTTGGCAGCAGGATGGCACCTGTGGCCCTGTAGGAACAACTCAGCACCACGAGGAGAGCTCAGGACCACGAGGAGGACTCGGCCCAGGGGTCAGCTCAGCCCCAGGGGTCAGCTCAGCCCCACGAGGAGGACTCAGCCCAGGGGTCAGCTCAGCCCCACACGAAGGACTCGGCCCAGGGGTCAGCTCAGCCCCAGGGCTCAGCTCAGCCCCACGAGGAGGAC
>NW_008663454.1:0-23679 GCF_000695815.1 Acanthisitta chloris
TTATTATTACTTATATTACTTATTATTATATTACTTATGTTACTAATTCCATCCCATCCCTTTCAGTTTGCTGTAACCTCAACTGTGCTTTGGGGCATCTCAGCACTTGGCTGCAGGAGATGATTTTCCGGGTGACACATGGAGATGCTCCATGTTTTGTTGCAGGGCTCTGACACAGCATCTTTCCTCCACAGGCTTCACCCATGCCCCCAAGGTCACAGCCTTGGGAATGCCTGGCAGTGCCTCTGGATACTTTACAATGCTCTATCAGAGCAGGGGGAGCTTTTCTTCCCTGTCATTCTCCCCTGCAGCAGTTTGTGCTTGGTTTGTACCCTTTCCCCATGAGCTCTGCAATTGGACAGGGAACCAACAGCCAAACTGGGACACAACTCCCAGTTAGTCAGTGCTTAGCACATGTCCAGCTTGGTGCCCACCAGCCAGGCACCAGTTTAACACCACACCTCCACTTGTTGCTTGTCCTATCAAACCCCTCCAAAGACCCAAAGCCTTTGTGTCCTTTACAACTAGTTGAAGAACAAGGATCTCCCACCACAAGGATGTCACTCAAGTCTCCCAGGACCTTGGTGAAGGTCACTTGGCCCTTAAACTGGTGCCAATGGTAGTTTCATCTCTAAACCCCAAACCTGAAGCTTCACTTCTGAGAAATAATGTCCTCATCCAATTCTAGGGTTGAAGGACTTGTTTTTCTCCTGGCAGAGAATCACCAAAGCAACTCTGGAGAGCAGCCAGAATGTGAACAGCTGCAGAGCAACAGGCTCTTCAACCCTGGGTGATCCTATTTCTCTCTCCTTTGCCTGCTCCAGCTTTTCTGAGGGGGTTGTTTGCTTCTTTGCTTGAATTTTTGGGCCAGTGGAAGGGCATTGTTTACTTTTGAATCACTGAACAGCTTGAATGTTGTTCCCAACAGAGCAGAAGAGCTGAATAGTTTCTCTCTGAAACCATTAAAGCTGTAAAATCCTGCAGTCCTCCAGCAGGAGCTCTTGACTGGCAGAGAATTGAGAGCTTTGTGCAATGTTTTTCTAGGGTTTTATGGGCTTTTTTGGCAAATAATCATTCTCCTCACTGCGTTTTCCTGTCAATGGTGCAATCCATTATGTCATGTGCTGCTATTGCACACTCAGCAGCTGAGAGAGTCCACTCCAATGGCACAGCAGTGGCTCTCAGGGCAAGTGGGAGGACTGGAGGGAGGGAAGATACTTTCTGAAGCCTTCATGGAAGAGGTTTAGTCTCAAACATGAGCTACTGCATGGACATATGATGTAAGTGCAAAACACTCTGTGTATGGGAGCTCAACATGCTCTCAAGGCAGAGATGGTTCATGACAACACGAACCTCATCCTTTTAATGCCCTGTAAACATGAAATGATGTCACATAACCAGGTTATATACAGAGCCCTTCATGCCAGAGGATCATAGAATCATGGGTACCATAGAATGGGTTAGGTTGGAAGGACCTTAAAGATCATCTTGCTCCATCACCTGTCGCATGGGCAGGGACACTTTCCACCAGCCCAGGTTGCTCCAAGCCCCATCCAACCTGGCCTGGAACACTTCCAGGGATGGAGCAACCACAGCTTCTCTGGGCAACCTATGCCTGTGTGTCTCCACCATCCCAGTAAAGAACTTTCCCCTAATATCTAATCTAAGGCAGTGCAGGCAATGCTTTTGCCTTGGTTTGTGGCAAACTCTAATCTCCTTTGCTTGGTGTGATGCCGAGAGTGTAGACTTGTCCTTAAGCCTGGCTTAGTCCCAGTTTCCTCTGCAGTTGTTCCAATGAATACAGACTTAAACCCAAAGCAAACAAGTTAACAATGAGCAGAACAGCCTTGTCCCTGCAGAAACCACAGAACACTCAAACATCACACTCACTGTCCTGCCTACCTTGTAATCCACACCCTGTGTATGATCTGGGATGGGATTTCAGCTCCCTCCTGCCACAATCAAAGGGCAAAGCTCTGAGCAACCGGCTCACACAGCTGTGAGCAGGGGATTTGGGTGGGATGAGCTCCAGAGTTACCTGCCTGATCCAGCTGTTCTGCATCCCAGCAAGTAGGAGCACTGGTGTGTGCCAGGCTCAGGAGGCCATGGAATGTGGGAAAAGATGTGCATGAAGGCACCACCATCTTTCACAGGACCACAGGATCGATAAGGTTGGAAGGGAGCACAGTGGATGATCTGGTCCAACCTCCCTACTCAAGCAGGGCCAGCCCAGAGCACATGGCTCAGGATTGTATGCAGATGGGTCTGGAATATCTCCAGTGAGGGAGAATCCATGACCTCTCTGGGCAACCTGTTCAGTACTCAGTGACTGCATAGGAAAGAAGTTCTTCCTCATGTTCAGGTGGAACTTCCTGGCCATCAGTTTTTGCTGTTCCCTCTTGCTTTATTGGTTTCCAGCACTGAGCCTAGTCTAATCATCCTCTTGGCATCTCCTGTTCATGGACTTGAATCTATTGCTGAGGTGCCTTTCAGCCATCTCTTCCTGAGACTGAACAGCTCCAACTCCCTCACCCCTCCTCAGCACTGAGGTGCTCCAGTCCCTTCAGCATCTTCCTTGCCCTCCCCTGGACCTGCTGCAGGAGCTCCATGTCCCTCTGGCCCTGAGAAGCCCAGACCTGGAACCAGCACTCTGGACCTGCTCCAGGAGTTCCATGTCCGTCTGGCACTGGTTGAGTGCTCAATGCAGTACCAGACAGTTGCCCTGGGACACTATTGGACTTCCTAACCCCAGAATTCTTTGGCATTTTCCCCTGAGCATAAAGCAATTAAGCAGACCACCCCTATTCCATTTACAAGCTTTCCAAGAAGTCCTTGGAGCAGTGGGAGGAAGGCAGAGTCCAGCCCTGCATTCCACAAGTGCTGACGCTCAGGCTAGGGAAGGATTTTCACTGCTGGAAGCCAAACATCCACAAATGTTTCTTCCTTAGAATGCAGGAATCATTTTAGTCTGAGTCTCATCCAGGCACTCACAGGCACCTGCTGATTCCTACTTCCCCCCAAGGGCAAAACCAGATTTCACAGGAATTTTAGGAGGTTTCCTTTTCTACCTCAGTTGGCCAAGCAAAAAGACAAGAAGCAATGGGCAGGAACTGATGCCTAGGAAGTTCCACCTGGACATGAGGAAGAACTTCTTTCCTGTGCAGGGACCAAGCACTGAACAGATTGCCCAGACAGGGTGTGGAGTCTCCTCACTGGAGATATTCCAGAGCCATCTGGATACCATGTCATGTGCTCTGGGCTGGCCCTGCTTGAGCAGGGAGGTTGGACCAGATGGGCCCCTGTGGTCCCATCCAACCTAAATAATTCAGTGATTCAGTGATTGAGGTTTGTGTCCAGCCCCCTTGGATGCTCCTGCCTGTCACTCTGCCTCCACCTTGCTCCTTCCTCTGTGAAATCCTGAGAGTGACATGCATCAGGCCCTGACCCCACATGGTGCCAGAAAGGTCTGAAGCAAGGCCAGACAGAGGAAATGGTTCCTGTGAGCCTCCCTGAGGAGGAAGGAGCTGCTCCTGCCTGCCTGGTGGTGCAGCGTGGTCCCACTGGTGGCCTGGAGGAAGGAAAGGCATTTGTCTCTTTATGTCAGCACAAAACTATTTCCCTCGTTTTCAAATGGTGTTTCGTTTTTTCTGCTCTGGAAGCTGCTGGGAAAGAGGTATTGTCTCTCCCTCCCAGCACACAAGGGGTTAGGATCTGACCCAGAGCCATTAGTGCCAGAAATCTAGTTCCAAAGCTCCAATCCTCAGCCAATTCTGCCCAGCTCTGACACCTCCTGATGAATGTGTGAGCTAACACCAATGTTAGTTTATGACTAACATGTCTAATGAGGTAATGCAGCAACTAATTTAGACTCAGAGACATCTCAGATGCCATTTCACCCCTAAATTCTTTAGTCAGATAAATTCCTTCCTTTCCTTTAGTAGAGCTCATTCTCCAAACCTGTGTGTTATCCACCTGCTTGACTTGGGATTGGGACATGGCAAAGAGGCCAAGGGACAGGGCAGCAGCTACCCTGGGACAAATTCAGCCTTTGGGAGTTCAAATCACTGTGTTGTTACCCAGATTCACATTTGCTGAGAGAACTCAAACCATGGCACAGCTCAAAACCTAGATGTGACTATGGTGGGGTATTTTTAAGCATCACAGGAAGGAAGGAGCAAGAAGTCACCAGTTTCTGTTCCTCTCCTGTCCTGCTGCTGCAAAGTTTCACCCCCAGAGAGGTGAAATAGCTCAGGGGCTGCCCAGGACAGGTTGGGGTTGTTCAGGTGCCTTTCAGCCAGGCTGCTGCAGATGCATGGGGTGAAAGGGATGGGGTGAAAGCTCCTCTGAGGGATGGGAATCAAAAGAGAAAGAGAAACTGGTGAGATGGTAATGGTGCAGCAGAGCAGGAAGTGCTGTCTTACCTCAAGAGCCGTTAGGGCTCATAAAGGTCAGGGTTTCTTTATTAGAGCATTAGTTTTGGCTATGTTTGACCTGGTAAGGTATTGCTGCTGCCACTGGGAAGGGAGAGATGTGCTGGTTTCCCTTGGCACAGACAATGGCAGCTCCAAAACTTGCCCCTGGCACAGACATTAACAGCTCAGAATGGAGCAGGAAGAGCCCAGGGGAAGCAAAGGCAAAAGGAGAAGAAAGAAAAGCCACAGGTTCTCTTAAGCCAGACTGTGGGGCCTGGAAGGTTGGCTAATGCTTCGGGAGAGGCTGTTGTGGAAGTGATTCAGCACACAGAAACCATCTGCAGGCTGCAAGTCCTTCCCCTCCTGCGGCAGCAGTGGCTAGGGACAGAAATAACCCAAAAGCAGTGGAAACAGCATGGCCAAGCCTGTGACAGCCCTTTTGCCACCCTTTCCCCACAGCCAGGCTGCACACTGACTGTCCTGCAGGGCACTGTGGCTCTGGGGAGGTGGAGGTGGCATTAACCCTCTCTTGGTTGGCATCATCCTCACACACAGCCCTGACCCACACAGGACAGAACACAGAGCATTTCCCCCTCATTCCGGGGCTCTCA
Organism: Acanthisitta chloris; assembly: GCF_000695815.1. NCBI lineage: Eukaryota > Metazoa > Chordata > Aves > Passeriformes > Acanthisittidae > Acanthisitta > Acanthisitta chloris. Next base: position 5,024 of record NW_008663454.1, read on the forward strand.
GCCTGGTTTTCCCACAGCAGCAGGTTCTCAGCTCTGTTTCCTAAGGCTAAAAAGAGTTTGGAGACTCCTGAGCTGCAGTGCCAGTGCCTCTTCTCATCCAGACAGAGAGAAACAAGCCAGTGAGGCATGGAATGGTTGGAGCAAGTCCAGAGGAGGCCGCAGAGTTGATAAGGGGACTGGAGCACCTCCTGTGCAGACAGGCTGAGAGAGTTGGGGCTGGGGAGAGTCTGGAGAAGAGAAGGTTGTGTGGAGACCTCAGAGTAAGCTTGCAGGATCTGAAGGGGCTCCAGGGAAGATGCAGAGGGACTCTGTTAGAAACTGGAGTGACAGGACAAGGGGTAATGGCTTCATACTGACAGAACAGAGGCCTCCAAACACCACTGATAGAACCATGAGTGCAGGTAGTTGTCACTCAGACTCTCCTTCAGGTTGTTTGTGTGACTCCAACACACACAGGGTGAAATGAATGTGTTTGCTTTTAGGTTTCTTCTGGGTGAGGTGAGAAACAGGTTCATTCTGTAAGACACTAAACACTGTGAGGAGAGGATGGGAAGGAGAGCTGAGAGATGCTCTGTGCTCTGGTTCCTCCATCACAGCCAAGCAGAGCTGCCCAAGCAGGGCCTGGCACAGCTCAGGGCTGATGCTATCACAGGCAGACACAACACAAACCTGCAGCAGGCAGAAGCCTCATCCTGCACTGCAAACAGCAGGAAAGTAAGGCCAGGAATCCACGGGTGGGGCAGGTATCACACCTGGGTAAACACAACCTGTTTTCCCAGAGCTCAGCCTGGAGCTGGTGACTGCATCACAGCTCAGACCTCAGGGGCTTCTCTGCTTGGCAAGGACCATCTTCAGGGTGTGAGCACATGGTTGGCATCTGCCATGGGGATATAAAAAGAGTTCCCTGTGAGGTGGAGCTTGAGTTGTTGATGATCTCATGGTTTCAGTCACGGTGACCTGCTGCACTTGATGGATTCAGCCCTTCGTGCAGTGCCTCTGCCCTTCCCTCTGTCTGCAGCAGCTACTTGTATCTCCAACTGAGTTTTCAGCCAAGGATTGCCTTTCCCACTTTTCCCAGGGCAAATCTCACTTGCACACAACACAACAGCAAGCCCTGTACCCCCAGAGAGGGGCTGGGAGGGTTGGAAGGACCTTAAACAAGCACCCACAGGTCCCAGAGACACCTTCCCTTGCAAAAGGGAAACTCCAGGGGCAGAATGTTAAGGGCACAAGGTTTCAGCCAGTTATTCCTGCAATTTCCATGCTCTTTAGGGAGGTCCAAATCTTCCCTAAGAGCATCCTGAGCCTGTTGTGAAGCTCAGCTGACACCTGAAACCCATTGAAAAATGGATGGACCTAAGACTTCTGCAGGAATGAGAGCTCTGCTATTTGTTCTGGTGTCCTCAATGTGAGAAGGATGTGGAACTGTTGGAGCAAGACCAGAGGAGGCTACGAAGCTGAGAAGGGGTTTGGAATGTCTTCCCTATGGAGAGAGTTGGGGCTGTTCAGCCTGGAGAGGAGAAGGTTGTGTGGAGACCTCAGAGCTCCTTCCTGGATCTGAAGAGGCTCCAGGGAAGCTGCAGAGGGACTCTGTGTTAGGAACTGCAATGACAGGACAAGGAGTAACAAGGAGAAATTGAAAGGGGGAAATTTACAGTTGGTATCAGGCAGAAGTTCTCCCTGTGAGAGTGGTGAGACACTGGCCCAGGTTGCCCAGGGAGGCTGTGGCTGCCCCAACCCTGGCAGTGTTCAAAGCCAGGTTGGCTAAAGCCTTGAACAACCTGCTCTGGTGGGAGGTGTCCCTGCCCAGGGCAGGGGGTTGGGGCTGGATGATCTCTAGGCTCCATTCCAACCCCTTAACCATCCATGAATCCGTGAATCTCCAGCTCGCTGATGCTCTGCTATGGAAAGTTTTCAGGTGTAGTATATTTGAAATAAGTTGCATAATTATGACAGCACTGAAACCTGAAGGATTCCAAGCTCTTACAGAATGAGCAGCAGCTGTAGGACATCGATTCCTCCTCATCAGACCCTGTGACACAAGGGCTCACCACCATGGCAGGAGGATGGAGCAGGGCTCAGCACTACAGGAGTTTCCAGCTAAAACAGGCAAGAAAGAACCCCTACTGTGCAATGAAAGTGGTTTCTGTGGCTCAGAACTCCATCCAGAGAGGTGTGCAAATTCTAACTGAGCTTTTCACTAATTACTGGAAGTCCAACATGAACAACTTCCATGTAAGGAAGATGAAAGGAGGAATTGGTGAGATAAACACATACTCAGCCCCATTATTCTCACCTCAAAAACCAGTCCAGCAGCCTTTAATCACACAGCAGCTCAGCTCGAAATTGTCTCTATTATTACCAACAAAGTGCTTGTTATTTCCATCCCCATGCTTTGAAGGAGCCGTGGCTGGGGGTGAGGATGCCTGTGGTGAGAGGCACAGGCACAGGCATGGCATAAGCAGCTTGGGCAGGAGAGCTCAGGAGGGATGAGCAGAGCAGAGCAACACTGAGGAGACAGATAGAGATGATCTACCTCTGGGGTGTCCCAGACTCTGCTGTGCAGGGAAGAGCTGGGCAAACGCAGCCTGAAGCAACCCTTCCTTCTGCAAAGAGCAGCACAGCCTGAAGACCTTCAGGCAGCTTCTGAGCAGGATATACAGACCCTGTATTCAGCCCTTGTCCCTCTGCTCAGTCCTTGTGAGGCCACACCTGGAGTGCTGTGTCCAGTTCTGGGCTTCTCAGGGCCAGAGGGACATGGAGCTCCTGCAGCAGGTCAAGAGGAGGTTAAGGAAGATGCTGAAGGGACTAGAGCACCTCAGTGCTCAGGAAAGGCTGAGGGAGTTGGGACTGTTCAGGCTTGAGAAGAGACATCATGGATTCTCCCTCACTGGACACAAACCTGAGCCATGTGCTCTGGGCTGGCCCTGCTGAGCAGGGAGGTTGAACCAGATGACCCATCATAGTCCCTTCCAGCCTAACTGATGCTGTGACCCTGTGATCCCTATGTTTGCACTACAGCAAAGGAACTCCTCAGAAAGGCCCAAGATGACATAACATGTCTAGTTTCTCTCAGTAATTGTCACAAACAGTAACTGGAACTCTTGACAGACACCCCATTGGATTTCCTCAGGCAGAGCCGCAGCTCAGACCTGGCTTTGCTGCTGCTATAATTAGCATGTGGACACAAAAGTGCCATTATCACCCCACTGACTCCTCTGGCCCAATTTGCATTGATGTTCATCACTCAAGTGCCTCCTTAGCCTGGATCTTGTATCACTCCACGGAGGAATGAGGCATCCCTGGATGAATCACACCAGATAGGAGGGGGAAGGAGGAAAGTTCTCCTCCAACACAACCTTTTTCATCAGCAGCTGAAGGAAGGAAATTAACGGGTACTTAAGGTTAATGACAAGGGGAAGTTTGCAGGGATGTCACAGTTGGATCAGGCAGGATTGCTCCAGAACACAAAATTACTTTTTACTGCTGCTAGGCAAGCCCTCTTGCTGTGCAAAACACCCTTGGAGTAACATGGAGATACTTGTAGTTACACCAGAGTGACAGGTTAATACTTGGACTTGATGAGCTTAAAGGTCTCTCCCAACTTTGGTGATTCTATGATGTGTTTCAGCAACAGCACAGTCTCTTCCCAGTGATAATATAACCCAAGCTGCTGCTTTTCAGGAACAGTTACAGCCACTGGGGACCAGGAGTATCTCCATGTTAGGGTGACTTGCACAGCAAGACAACTCCTGTTCACATTTGGATCATGGATAGGCTTACACCCCTAATACAGCCAAGGTCATGGCCAGGTCCCCACTCTGTGGGCTCCCACCTCCCTGCAGGAGGTCTGGCTCTCCTTGGTGCACAGTGCAGGTCCTTCTGCACGTCCTCAGGGGCTGCTCATGGCAAAGCCACCTCAGCAAAGTGACGTTGACACTCACCACAGAGCACACTCATGTTCCCACAGACACTGGAAATAGCATAGCCACAGCCTGACATCCCATTCACATGCTGAGGGACATACTAGGAGAGATGATCTATGCTGACCTGTCCCTTCCAAACCACAGCTGCTGGTTGGCATCATGGAGACACCCCAAGATGATGAATAAAGAACAAACTAAGAGCAGCAAAACCCCTGGGACAAATTCTGCCAAAGCCCAAGCAGCATCTCTGGTGCCACCAAGTACCCAATCCCTTCCCACAGCTCTTCTCACAAGAAAACCCCTCTCCTTCAACTCTTCTAGTTGACAAGAAGGTGACTGATCAAAGATTGGACTTCATGATCTTAAAGGTCTTTTCCAAGCTGAATGATTCTGATTCCCCACTCACACCTGCTTAGCACCAAGGCCATTGCCCTGCTGGGGCAAGGAGTGGCTGTCCTGATTTGTCTCCATACCTGCAAGGCCACACATGCCTGCAGAATGACAGGAACACCTTCTCCACACCCTCCCAGTCATGCCTTGGCAGGCAGCAGAGCAGCCTCTGAGAAGGAAGTGAGCTTGCTGCTCATTCCAGAGGCAATCAGCCTCTACACAAAGCTCCAACAACTCTCAAAGGAACCTGGGAGGACTCAGAGGAAATCATGAATTATTGCTTTGTGTAGTGCTGCCTGTGTCAAGGGTTGGGAGGGACTTTCCAAATGCATGGGCTGCTCTTTGTGGCTGCTACAAGGAAGAGGAGGGAAAAGATGCTTCAGGAGGGAACCAGGTTGCAGGACTCAAATGCTCCAGGGGGGGAGAATTTCATAGATTGTTAAGGGGTTGGAATGGAGCTTAGAGATCATCCAGCCCCAATCCCCTGCCCTGGACAGGGACACCTCCCATAAGAGCAGGCTGCTCAAGGCTTCAGCCAACCTAGCTTTGAACACTGCCAGGGTTGGGGCAGTCACAGCCCCCCTGGGCAACCTGTGCCAGTGTCTCACCACTAAAGATGGGATATTAAGGGAGACAGGACATTTGGGCAGTGGATACAAAGCTTTCTCCATCTGTTCTCCCTCACTGGTGAAGTCCTGAATTAATCTGCAGCTATTTGGCTTATAGACTCATCTTCCTCTTTCCCCATCACACACTCCCACACCAACACCCACAGCTGGTCCCAGTGTTCTAGAAGGGTTGGGTGACCCAAGGGCACCTTCAGGTCACCTCATCACTATCATTGCAGTTACAAGGGCAGACAGGAGAGAGAAGTACTGGAATCAAGGCTGTAACATGCACACAGAAGGGACAACTCCAAAGGCACAGGACAATGTGATCTTGAGGGTGATACTGGAGGGAGGAGAACAGCACCAGGGACATCTCTGCTCCCTTCTCACTGCAGAAACCACCAGATGTGATGTCATTGGAGGTAAAAGCAGAATGTTTTCATTTGGTTGAACTTGCTTTTTCCCTGCTTTTCCTGAATCTGGACCCCACAGCAGGAGGTCACAGGGCACAAAGCAGTGGAGATGACATTAACAATAAACCATCACCTTCCTTGCTCTGGGAGCAAATTAGGCTGCCCTGGCCAATTCTCCCAGCACTGGGAACACACTGTGCCTGCATTGCCTCCCTACTCACCATCCTCAGCACCCACAGGTCCCAGCAACTCTGTGTCACCAAGTCTTCCCACTCTCCCTGTGTCCTGCTGCCTCCCCTGCCACAGCTGCTGCAGCAAACCCACACGGGCTGAGAGCAAAGGGAACTACTGATGTGGGAGGGAAGAGGCACCAGGCAGACTGCTCTGGAATGCAGATCCTGCTCTCATGGCATTTCCCAGCCTTGTTTTCTCTGTAATGCCTTTCTACCTTCTCCCTCCTATTCCATGGGATCAGTCTCTTGCTTTCCAACTTGAGTTTCCTGCTGGTGCTTGAGTCATTGTACCTCCTAGGACCAACTTCTCATCTTGCTGCACTCTCCTTGGGCTATATTTTATTTTACCTCTCATTTCATCGCTGTCATCTATCCCTTCAACCATCCTCCTTAGAGTCCTTCTCTCCATTACCATTCTGTGCTGTATTGATGACTTTAATGGCACAGTTGATGGGATTCTCCTTAGCCACAGGCCCTCAGGAAGCTGCAGTTGTCCAAACCTGTAGTAAAAGAATTGGTCCTGTCTAGTACTATCATCTTTCCCCTGCTGGGTTTTGAGTGTTAAAGAGAATTCTTAGGCAGAGACAGAAAACATCCCTGAAATCACTGTGACTTTGGCTTGGCAAATCATATCAGCAAGGAAAATCCCCAAAGCTGTGCCATCTGACTGGAGCAAACTGAGATCCCACCCTGCAGGCAGAGAAGGGATTCCAAGTGTGGTGCTCAGCAGTGCTTTGCCCCTGGCATGAAGGGATGGAGCCTCCCCAGTCTGAGACCAAACCCAAGGAGATGCAATGCCATCCTGGGTCCTTCTCAGATCCAGGGGAGCATTGTGGGCTGGTAGTGAGAGCTCATCATGCCCCTGGGCAGCACTTCTCACTTCACACCAACAATCCTTCTCCACCACGACTAATTTCTGCCTCTCCTGGCCAAGCTCCACAAGTCATGCCCAGGAATGATATCCCCCCCAACCCCAGCTGTGCCTTGGAGGCTCCTCACACTCAGCTCTGCATCCTGACCTTTCCTTTCTGGGAAGAGCATGCTCCCCCCCTGCTCCCACTACTTGGCTCTCCCCCACTTCCAAGGAAGGGGCAGCCCGGGATGCTGCTCCTTTCCCTGTCCCTGTCCCTGTCCCTGCCACCTTTCGCCACTGTGTCATCCCCTCCGGCCCCAGCGAGAGATGCCGGCAAATCTCAGCTGTGCCCCCGCGAAGGAAGGGCTGGCACTGCAGGGGAACAGCCTGTCCATGGCTGGGGAGATGTTCATTCAGGGCTGGATGACTCTCCTGGAGCAGTTTCCATGCTATAAATAGGCACCCTGAGGATCCCCTTTTAAGAAGGGGCTTTCTCTGCAGCAGGGAGCCCTGGAGGGTCAGGGAAGCACAGAGTCAGCTTTAAAGGAGCTGAACGAGTCATGCCAGGCAGTTCCTGAGGAATGGCCTTGTTCTGAGTCACTAAATGGCTTGCTGCTCTCCCTTTTGCCTCCCATGGCTCTCCCCTCTGCAGCTTCTCTTTGCCACAGCTGCTGTGCCAAAGGGATTTTGCCTCCAAAGCTGATTGTGCAGCCCTTCACAGCCAGCTCTGCACTCCAGCTGACTTAGCACTGTAAAGAAGGTGCCAAACTCAGCCAGATTCGTGCCAAGGCAGAGTCTCACAGCAGGATTTGGGTTATGCTGAGGTCTCACCACCAGCCGAGTCTGATAGAGGTTTATCTCAGCATCACTAGCACGAGGCCACCCTGCTGACACTTCCTCTCAGAAACCTCCAGCAGCAGCAGCAGCAGCTTCTCATGAGACACAGGGCAGGGCTGCAGCCCTTAGCAGAGGGCTGGGAGAGAGAGGTGCCAGCCTTCAAGTGATCCTACCCATTCCCAAGCAGCACTGCCACATGCAGATACACATGCTCTCTCTGCTCTGTTTTGGAGAATCAGCACACCTCCCACTGAGCCCTTTGCTTCTGGGGCCAGGCAGCAAAAGGCTTAGCTAGGCCTTCAGGCAGGAAAAACTGCCCCATGTTTGCAGACAGGAGTCCAGAACAACAGGATGGGAATTCCAGGCTTTGCAGCAGGGACCACAGAATATACAGAGCTGGAAGGGACCCACGAGGATCATCCAGTCCAGCTCCTGTCCCTGCACAGGACATCCCTGGGAATCCCACCCTGTGCCTGAGAGCATTGGTCAAACACTCCTTGAGCTCTGTCAGCCTTGGGGCTGTGACCACTGCCCTGGGGAGCTATTCAGTGCCCAAACACCCTCTGAGGGAAGAACCTTTGCCTGATATCCAATCTAACCCTGCCCTGACCCTGCTTTGGGGGTGATAAGAAATGTTGTCAGCTGTGTGGCTCTTGTTTCAGCTGCAAAGCATCAAGATGAGACTGTTCCCACCCAGGGATGAGCTGAACAGGCATTTCCTTCAGCCAGAGAGAAAAAAAGTGATTAAGGAGAGGTTTTTCACACTCACATACACTTAAGAGGAAAAAATATTTACATGAGGGAAAAAGGACTTGGCAGGAGCTTCCCTGAGGCCTTTTGCTGTTTATGCATTTCTCAGGCCTGGGCTGAGGCTGCAGAGCTCAGTGGTGGAGCCTGAACCTCCCTGAGCTGCCAAGGGCACTGTCGTTAGGGCTGGGAAAGATCCTCCTGCTGTTGCTTCTGTGCCCACACCTGCAGTGAAGACAAGCCTGTGAGGCTTCAGGCAGCCCTGGCAGTGCCCACTGTGCTTTCCTAATGCCTTTCCTTTGGCATTGCTGCAGGATCAGAACCAGGAGGAGCTTCTGGGAGCATCAGGGCAATCATCACATGTGCTGGGAAGCAGGGACTGGGCTCTAAGTAGCATTTAAAACTAACCACCTTCCAGGACAGGATGGGAAATATTCTCTGACATGAATGTCCTGTTTTAACAGGGATGGGTGAGCTGGATGGCAGCTGAGGCTCCTCTGCAGAGAATCACAGAATTTTAGGGGTTGGAATGGAGCTTAGAGATCATCCAGCCCCAACCCCCTGCCCTGGGCAGGGACACCTCCTACCAGAGGTGGGTTTAGCCAACCTGGCTTTGAACACTGCCAGGGCTGGGGCAGCCACAGCCTCCCTGGGCAACCTGGGACAGTGTCTCACCACCCTCAATGCTGAAGGATGACCGATTCCTTCTTCAGGAAGCAATGGCTTGTGCTTCTAGCTGTGGCTTTCAAGCCCTTGAAAGCACAAACCCATAAATTGTTATAATTTAGGCATCTGCTGTGTTTTGGCAGTGCTTGGAGTGATCTTTTCCCTGTCCAAGCTGCACAACAGCTCCTGCTGTTGCCTGGGAAAGGAGAAGCCTCCAAATATGCAGGGCACACACTGCCAAGGCTTTTATCATGGTCTGAAGTGGCATAAAGAATGCAAAATCCTTGTCCTTGCAATGCTGGGCTGGGATGCTATTTTAAATCACCCAGGCTCTTTCTTCACCCCCACCTGAAGCAACAGGAGCATCAGGACAACAGGTAAAAGAGAACAGGTCAGGAGACAGATAATTACCCCAAGACACACCTCCATAAGCTTTTCCAATCCTAACCAGGAGATAAAGCAACCTGGGGCAGAGAGCAGTGCCCAACAACTGTGTGTTAGGAGCTGCAGTGACAGGACAAGGAGTAATGGGGAGAAATCGAAAGAGGGAAATTTAGAATAGATATCAGGAAGAGGTTTTCCCTGTGAGGGTGGTGAGACACTGGCACAGGTTGCCCCGGGAGGCTGTGGCTGCCCCAGCCCTGGCAGTGTTCAAGGCCAGGTTGCTTAAAGCCGTGAGCAATCTGCTCTGGTGGGAGATGTCCCTGCCCAGGGCAGGGAGTTGGGGCTGGATGATCTCTCAGCTCCATTCCAACCCCTAAAATTCTATGATTTTATGATATATAATCTGATTTTGATCACCAATTTCTCTTGCAACCCTCCCTAGAAAGCTCAATGAAATGCATTTCATTCACACCAAGTTGCCAAATTTGTTTGTACATTTTCTCCAATTCCCAGATCAGCCCTGAGTAGATTTCAGTGTTTCACCTTTCCCATCCCAACAACCTTAGCCCTGGACATCTGTGTCTCCTCCCAGGCCCAGGGAACACTGGCACTGGGGACCAGCAACAGAGGATTAAAGCCTGATCTGTGCTGGTCTGTGCTCGAGCAGTAGCACAAGTGCTGCCAGGGGAGCTCAGGAACCATCCGAGGCTGCCACTGTTTCCAGTCCAAACAGGCAGAGAGGCAGGTGGAGTTTTAAGCCCCATCTGCAGATCCTGACATGAGGAGCAAACCAGAGAAGCCCTTTTAGAGTGAGGTGCTGAGCACCCACAACTCCCTCACCACGTCCAGAGCTCAAAGCACTGGAGAAGTCAATGGAATTCTTATCCACACTGTGTGTCCCTCCCTGCCAGCATCTGCCTGTGGAGGTGGTGGCTTTCTTTAATGAAGGATTCACTGGAAGAGTCTTGGAGAGTGGGAAATAGAGTCAGGAAAGAGCTCTCGGCAAGGACACTTGACTCCAAGCACAGCAGAAATGCTCTTTATTTAAACACGATGTCAGTCAATAGGACCTGCAATAAATACTTTAAGTTTGGAACATACAGATCTTCATCTATGGATGTTTCCAGCACAGCAAAACACCTTTATATTTCCTTGTTTATCTACAGATCTCTGTATTGCTGTATATAGATAATGGGGATATATATACACACACACACACATATACATCTATGCACCTGTGCAAAAATGACCCCACCAAGGAGAGTAAACATTTCCCAATCCTCCCTCACTTGCACAGAAATATTATGTCCTCCTGCCTCGGAAGAGTGAGAAAAAGGGACAACTCAAAATTGCATACATGGAGAAGCAGCAAATCCACTTTAATTCCACAATGAAGCCAGTTTATAAAACCTCAGCGATCCCTTAAATCCTCTGCTTGACTGAGCATCCTTCCACACAGCAATCCCAGCAGATATCCACTGCCAAATCCAGGGGTTGTGTCCTGCTCTGAGATAGAGAACTTCCTTCCCAGCTGTGTGAACTCCCTCACTGCTCTGTGTAGACCCAGACTGTGGCACTAACACCCCAGGGAAGCAGCTGTGCTGCCATCCAAGCTGGTTGCACTTTGCTCTGTGCCAGGCAAACAGAGGGAGCACGAGGGAGTGGTGGTGCCACAGGGTCTGCCCATGCCACCAGCTGCAGCTGGAGCCCTTCAAGAACAGCTGTAGAGCATCCCCCAAGGGGCAGTGCTGGTGGAATAATGCTTCCCTGCTCTGGAGTAGGACAAAAAGCACCTAGAGGTTCGACAGGTGCCCCATGCAACTTGGAATGGCTTGATGAGAGGGTGTAGCTCCCCCAGACAGCATCCTCACAGCCTGGGATGTGTGTTCTTTGCTAAAAGGTCTCTTTGCCCCTAGGAAGGAAGATTAGGACTAATGTTTGCTTTCAAAATAGCTCCAATAGAAGCAGAACAAGGGGAAGAAATGCTCAAGTTTCTGGGTTCAAGTCTCAGAACAAGCCAAGCTTTCACACAGCAAAGGGAGTATTGCACAGGGAGGAGATGCCAAAGTGGCTGTGATCCTCCTGCAGACCTGAGAAACCAAGCAAAGTGTAAAACCAGTGATGAGAGGAACTTTCATCTTGCAAAACACTAATCTCAGGGAGCCTGGAGCCACACTGCCTCTCTGCTGAGAACAACCAAGACCAGGATGGCTTTGCTCAACACCTGAACCTGCAGAACCACACTGGGTACTGCATGTATTGCAGGCATGAGGTGCAGGCAAGAGCGAGCAAGAGATGTGGGTCAGGCAAGGTATGAGGTGCTTCAGCAGGGCTGGATGCCTAGCTGGGGAGGGAAAGACTGGCATAATGCTGGTCAGAAGACCATCGGGAACCTTCCCTGGCTCTCCCTTCCACCCTCCCAGCCCAGAACACAGCCAGGCACTGCCATGGCAGGGCAGGAGAACTTTGTTTCTCTGCTGCTTTTAGGATGGCACTTGGTCTCTGCTGACAGTGAGCAGAGAAGGGAACATTCAAGCCAGGCCACCCTCCCTCCTGCCAGAGGAATGAAGGTGCTCATAAACCCATGTCCTTGGGAAATGGATTCAGCACATGGGGAAAATAAACACGGAGAGGCAGAGGACAGGCAAAGCGAGGGGACAAAGCCTTTCCCTCAGCCTGTGTGGGTGTTTGAGGCTCCTGGAATTAAAGGTGCAGGAGCAGGATGTCTCCATGTGCTGGAGGAGCCAGTGAGGAAGAAGATCAGCCTAGCAGAACAGACAGTTTGGGCTGGAAGTCAGGGAAAAAGGAGTTTATGACCTCTGGAACAAGGGGCAGGTAACTTGGGGTACCACAAGGATGTTGTAAGGTGAGAAAGATTAGAAGGACCAAAGCCCACCTAGAAGTCAATGTGGCTGCTGCCATAGGACAATTAAAAATGTTTCTATAAATACATCAGCCACAAAAGGAAGAGAATCTCCATCCTGTATTGAGAAGCACAGTGACAAAGGGTGAGGGAAAGGCTGAGGAGCTTAATGCCTTCTTGGTCTCTGTCTTTAATGCTTAGACCAGTTGTCCTTGGGGTACACAGTGCCCTGAGCTGGAAAATCTGATCTCTTGTGACAAAGTGAGCTGCTTAGTGACTGAGGGAAACGCTGGGGATGGTGTCTACCTGGACTTTAGACCCACAGCATTCTCCTGGAGAAACTAGATTCCCTTGGCTTGGATGGCTACACTCTTCACTGGGTGAAATCTGACTCCCAGAGAGTGGGAGGGCATGGACTGACATCCAGTTGGTGGTTGGTCACTACAGATGTTCCCCAGGGCTCAGCATTGGGGCAGGTCCTGCTTAATAACCTTACGGATGATTTGCATGAGGAGACTGAGCTCACTCTCAGTAAGTTCACAGATGACACTAAATTGGGTGGGATTGTTGATCTGCTGGAGGGTAGGAAGGCTCTGCAGAGGGATCTGGACAGGCTAGATTGATGGCAGTGCTGGATTAACAGTTAGACTCAATGACCTTAAAGCTCTTTTCCAACCTAAAAGATTCAATGATTCCATCCCAGAAGGACAAGAGGTGCTGAGACATAAACTGCAACCTGCTGTTTACTCCTAGCCAGCCCTGGCAACCCTGGATGGCCAAAACATGTCCCTCATAGTAAACAAGCCCTGCAATAAGCCCTTTGCAAAACCCAGCAGCTGGGAGGTGGGAACACAGCACGTTGTGTGCCTGCTCACACATCCGCTGCCTCCCCGACAGCCAAGCTCTCCCTTCTCCCTGCTAATCCCTGGCCTGCTTTCAAACATTTGGGGGCACTTAGTAACTTAATTCTCTTCCCTCCCTCTCTGCTCTACCCACTGCCTGTTCGTGTCCTCAGCAGGGGCCTCACCTTCACCTGAACCCAGGGGAGGCTGCAAGGTGTGGAGCCTTGTTGGGAACTGCAGTGATAGAACAAGGAGTGATGGGGAGAAATTGAAAGAGGAAGTTGAGGTTAGATATTAAGTCATTTTTTGCTGTGAGGGTGGTGAGACAGGTTGCCCAGGGAGGCTGTGGCTGCCCCAACCCTGGCAGTGTTCAAAGCCAGGTTGGATGAAGCCTTGATCAACCTGCTCTGGTGGGAGGTGTCCCTGCCCAGGGCAGGGGGTTGGGGCTGGATGATCTCTAGGCTCCATTCCAACCCCTTAACATACTATGACTAAGACTAAGTGTGGGATTGGTACCCTCTAGGGTTCCTCATGCCCTTATGTTCTACCTTGGCTTCTTATCACACACTAAGAGGCTCTTCTTTTGCCTTGATCTGTAAAGATCTCTATATACATACTATGATACCATGAGTCCCTGACCCCGTTCCACAGGCAAGGCTGGGGCAGGCACAGCTCTCACACCCCGTGGCAATGAGATATCACCCTTGGGTGATGCTGCCTGTTAGGAAATGCTGAACAGCTGGGGATATGAGGTGCTGTGGAACTGCCAGTCCTCAAAAGATGCTCAAGTTACACTCCCAGGTGGGGATCTGCACCCACACCTTATCCCCTCTGCCAGCTCCCTGTGTACTTCCATCCCTCACAGTGCTGGAGTGAGCAGCAGGTTGTATCTCCAGGCCTGACTACTCAGAAAGCAAAAGCTCTCCAGGAGAGCTCCCAAGAGGCAAAGGACTAACATAACTCAGCAGCTTTTGATGCTCTGACTGGTTTTGAGGACTGCAGCTGCCCAAGTCACAAGCAGCACCTCCAGCCAGGACAGTGTTTGGTAACGACACAAAAGCTGTGTTTGTGAACTTCATCTCAGCTAAGGCCTTAAAACAATACCAATCTGTTTGGCCAAAGTGGCTGAGAGCAGCGAAGGTGGCACCAAGCCACAGTGAGCTGCACACAGCCACCTTGGGAAGTCACAGCCCCCATGGCACAGGTGGGCAGAGTCTCACCTGGGCTGTGCCGTCTTCTGTGGCAGTGGCACAAGGTACTAGGCAGCAGCAGAGCAGGCAGCCTGCTCTGTTTGCAAGAAGAATTTGGGGCTTGTCACAATGATTTCCCCTCAATGAAATAACCACTGGATGTTTTATCAGATTTACTTAACCTGAGCCAACTCTCTGCTAGTGTAAAATCCTAAGTACCCTAAAATCCAATTTAAGCAGCTGCTCCTGACTTCAATACTCCATTTTTAATGCCTGGCATGTATCTAGAAAACTATCTTTTTAATAGAAACTATTTTTAGAATAGAAACTATTAACAGGCCAAAGGATTAATTTACACAGCTTATCTTTCCCAGCCATGGAACAGGGAAGGTTTGTCAGGTTTGGCTTTAGTGGTATCATAATATTTATTCCTCCAATATTTCTCTCTTTCGATTGCAGCTGCCCCCAGAGCTGAGCAGTTTATATTTCACCAGTTTTACTAATGTTGCCTTAGTGGAAAGAAATTAGTTCTTCACCACTCAGACTTCACTGCAAACCTCAGGTTTCCTAATGTTGTAGTTCAGCTTTGCAGTCCTGATGTCAAGTGCCCAATGTCTCCTGTCCCTTCCACATCTTGCTCTGGATGCTGGAGTGGTTCTGCAATGATCTTGCTCATGTCTCAGCTTCACTACACCCAGACAGAACATCTGAAGTGTGAACAGAGCCAAACAGAGCAAATTTGGTCAGCAAAGTCCTGGGCCACAACATGAGCTATGGAAATGCAAATCATAGAATTTTAGGGGTTGGAATGGCGCTTAGAGATCATCCCATCCAGCCCCAACCCCCTGCCCTGGGCAGGGACACCTCCCACCAGAGCAGGTTGCTCAAGGCTTCCTCCAACCTGGCTGTGAAAACTGCCAGGGTTGGGGCAGCCATAGCCACCCTGGGTAACCTCTGCCAGTGTCTCCCTGATTATTAATCATTAAATGATTAATAACAGTGAAAATATAGACCTGAACAGAGGTGTGGACGTGGGATTTCTTTGTACTGGAGGCTCCTCATCCAAAGCTGATGAGAGTTTGGCTGGTCTGACCCTCAGCCTGGGGCTGGATATTACTGGGGGACACCTCTGTGCCTTTGCTACCTGCCAACCCACACTGGGACTTGCAAAATCTGAGTGACTGACAAGATTTGCAATACAGGAGGTAGAATAACACAAGAGGTATTGATTACTACAATCAACAGGTTCATTTTCACTTCCCCTGAATGCTGCTTAATAACCATGGTCAGCACAGAGCTGAAGTGCATCTCCAGCCTCAGTGTGTGTACCTACACCCAGTGTGAGCACCTACACCGACTCTGCAGCTCAGTGGCCTCTTGTCTTTCAGCCCTTGTGCAATATGAAGCAAACAGCACCTGACTGCCAGTTCCAGCTCTCCCCTGCTCCGTCACTCTGTTAATGTTTATGTGAGGAGCTGACCTGGGGCCTCACACACCACACCATGCCAGCACACCCCGAGTGGCTCACACTGACTGGACTTGGAGCACTGCTGACATCCCCCCAGGGCAGCAGGGGAGGGCTCAGACGAGTGCAGGCATCGAGGCAGACACACGGGCAGGAAGGAAGGGCTCTCAGCCACATTTCTGCTGTATTGCTGAGCGGCAAATGTGGCAAGTGGGGTTGAGTCAGTCACGGGGCTAGAGGAGGAGAAGACCCTTACAGCTGTTCCTTCTTCCCAGCACCATTTTCAAGCAGGATCCTTGTGAGAGCAAGGGAGTACTAGG
Source organism: Acanthisitta chloris (assembly GCF_000695815.1). Classification (NCBI taxonomy): domain Eukaryota; kingdom Metazoa; phylum Chordata; class Aves; order Passeriformes; family Acanthisittidae; genus Acanthisitta; species Acanthisitta chloris. The sequence continues at coordinate 20,761 of NW_008663454.1, forward strand.
AGTTTCCAGAGTCCAGCCCTACACATGCCAGATGGGGTTTTATCATGAGGGGTGTGAGAGCTCGAGGACTTTGTCCCCACACCTTGCAGCAGCAGGAGACACCAGCAGCGATCACCCCCCCATATCCTGCCTTTCCAGGGGGGAATCCTCTCCAGGCTCCCTTGGGCTGTCCCTGTCGGCACCAGTGCTTGGGGCAAGTCCTCATAGCAGCCAAGAGATCCAAGGCCACACAGGGACTGCAAAGAGGTGTCAGTAACCAGAAACCCTGCTCCACCCCCTCCCAGCCTCGAGTCTCCCCAGGACACCCCCTGTGCCTCCTGCATCGAGGGGGAGGGGGGACACACCAGCCCTGGGGGACCCAGCTCCGAGCTGGTCACCTCACTGCATCTCAAACCCAGCTCTGCAGCGACTCAGAGACCCTTTGACCCACACGCTGCCCACTGCATGGCGCAAGCAACAACACAAGCAACATCCCCGTGGTGCCCGAGCATCCCCCCGCGGGTCACCGCGGCCCTGGGAGCGCTGCCAGGTCCCGTGAGCATCGCTCCCCCCACCTTTCCCCAGAGTTTCTGAAATGATTCTGCACTGGCACATCCTCCCAGGTCGTGGGTCCAGCCTGTCGCACAGGCAGTGAGGGAGCTCTATTCGCCCTCCCCAGCTCAAATCGTTGCTTCCCTCCGGCTAGGGACTCACAGAGAGCCTGGCCCTGGCAGCAGTGAGGTTCGGACCTGCAACCCACACCTACCGCCCAGGGGACACCAGGCAGCCCCTGTCACACTGGGGAAAAACCCTTCCACAACCAACCCAAGGGACCTGCAGCCGTGCCACGGCTGGAGCTGAGCTTCCAGCATGCCGTGGAAAATAAAACCGTCCTCCCCTCCCACCTCACCGGGTCCACTGTCATCTGAAACTCGGGAGTTAAACAAACCGGCCGGTTTAAAAGCTTTTGGTTGGAGCCTGAGCAAAAGGCTGGGCTGGGGCTGCAGCATGTCACCCAGTGCCACAGTCCTGAGTCACACACTGGGGGCAAATAGTCCATGTATTTCTATTCCTCTTCTTTCAGGAGAAAGTTCTCTAGCACTCGGCAAAAAATAAGCATTGGCAGGTCGTGGGCGTTGATAACACTGTCCCACTGGAGGGCACGACCACCAGCCAGCCCCGCCGAGCCCCGCTCGAGCCATGCTCAGCCCTGCTCCTAGCCCTCCTGTGCCAGGGTTGCCATCCCCGCACTGTCCCCGAGCTGGGCAACACTGCCATCCCCACCCGAGGTGCCCTCCTGGCCGGGAAGGCTCCCACAGCCACCGGCTGGGTTATGGGAAGGGACCGGGAGGAGTCCTGCAGGGCACAGGACTTCACACAGGGGGGTCCAGCCCCAGCTCCAGCCCCTCTCCTGCCGCTCCTAGAGCAGCCACCGGCTGCTCTCAGCAAGGTCATGAGGTAGTTCAGCACTGGCCACGCTCCCCTCCAGGGAGGTGCATTCTGCACGGCCTTAAATCCCCCCCACTCCCACTGAAGAAACCCCTGGTCATGCCCCTAAGCAGGGAGGCTACCAACAGCCTGCCCACCCTGCCCTGCTGCAGCGTTTGGGGTTGTTGAGTTGGGGTTTCTCATAGCCATTAGACTTTAAGTGCTGTCTAGAAGAGGATCACTTATTATTAAAGGAAGAGCTGATTTTCCTTAGAAAGGCTCCTCTGTGTAGCCACTGTGCGTCACACAGAGCCCGCAGCACCCTGCCCGCTAGGCACAATACCTTTGCGGTGCAGAAAGTCCTCGGGGTGAGGGACGGAACCCTCTTCACACAGCAACTCACAGGTTTTATCCGATGCCAAGGGGTAGCCATTGTCCTCCTCATTGTAGCCACTCCTGCCCTTGCTGTTGGAGTAGCCGTTGGCATGCATCTTCAGGGCAGGCTTGCGGAGGCACAGGAGCTCCTGGAAGGCATGTCTGAAGTCTGGGCTGCGGCAGTAGATCAGAGGGTTGAAGCCAGAGTTGACATAGCCCAGCCAGTTCAGGAGGATATACAGATACTTGGGAATGATGTCTTCCTGGATGACATGCATGATGTTGACGATGAAGAAGGGCAGCCAGCACAGTGTGAAGGTGCCCATGATGATGCCCAAGGTCTTGAGGGCCTTGTGCTCCTTCAAGAACTTGGTGGAACGGCGATACCCACCTCCCCCTTTCTGCTCCTGCTCCTTGTTCTGGGTGTGAAACCTCCTCTCGCTCCTGTCTATCTTCTGCAACTGCTTCTTGGCCACCTGGAAGACCCTGGCATAGACGAAAACCATGACAACCAGTGGTATGTAGAAAGAGATGATGGAGGAGGCAATGGCATAGGCCTGGTTGGTGAAGAAGTCACAACATGTATCCTTCTCATAGCACTGAATGGCCTCCTCACTGTCTGCACGGTACCAGTGCATATGGATGGGCAAGAAGGAGGTGAGGGCTGAGACCACCCACACAATGAGGATGACCACACATGCCTTGCTCTTAGTCAGCAAGCTCTGGTACTTGAAAGGGGAGGTGATGGCGAAGTACCGATCCACAGCGATGACGCACAGGGTCTCGATGCTGGCCGTGACGCACAGCACATCCAACGAGGTCCAGAACTCGCACCAGAAGTTCCCAAACACCCACATCTCCATGATGATGTGGCAGGCACCAAAGGGCACCACGCCCAGCCCCATCACCAGGTCAGCACAAGCCAGCGAGATGATGAAGTAGTTGGTGACAGTCTGGAGGCGCTGGAAGCGAGAGATGGCTGTGATCACCAACACGTTGCCGAAGACGATCGCCAGCACAATCACCGACATGAGGATCGACATGCCCACCGTCCACGCGTCCCGCGACAGCGTGGGGTCAGCGGCGCTCTGGTTGGAGCTGACATTGCCTCCGGGCAGCACGGTGCCTGCCAGCTCC
>NW_008663455.1:0-249 GCF_000695815.1 Acanthisitta chloris
CGGGCGATGGATGGTTCCGCACCCAGCAGTGGATGATCCCGCACTGAGTGATGGATGGTCCCACACCGAGTGATGGATGGTCCCACACTGAGTGATAGATGGTCCCGCACCGAGTGATGGATGGTCCCGCACCGGGCGGTGGGTGGTCCCGCACCCGGCGATGGATGGTTCCGCACCCAGCAGTGGATGATTCCGCACCGAGTGATGGATGGTCCCGCGCCGGGCGGTGGATGATCCCACACCGAGTGA
>NW_008663456.1:0-685 GCF_000695815.1 Acanthisitta chloris
GGAACCCCAATGGGAACCCCTGGGATGGGATAACCCGGGATGGGAACCCCAATGGGAATCCCTGGGATGGGATAACCCAAGATGGGAACCCCAGTGGGAATCCCCGGGATGGGATTCCCGAGATGGGACCCCTAATGGGAACCCTTGGGATGGGACCACTGGGATGTGGTGTTTGGGGTGATGGAGAATTGGGAAGTGGAGGAGCAGTAGCTGCAGCATTCCCTGTGTCCTGAGTGAAGCTCCTTCCTCCTGCTCCAGGCAGGCAGTGCTGCCCCTTCCCCTGCAGGTTCACGCCCTTTGTCCTGCTCTCTCCCCACTGAACACCTGCAGTGGCTCAGTGGGAGCAGAGCACGGGGCAGCACCAGCCCCAGCCCAGCACCAGCAGGATCCTGCACTCCATGGGCAGGGAAAGGCCAAGCAGGGGCAGCAGCCAAAGGGACATGAGCAACAGGAAACACGCAGAGACCACAGAGCCTTCTAACGAGGGTTATGTGGGGTAATTCATTACAAAACAGCCCTGAGTCCCTGGGGGGATGTCCCTGGGCAGGATGTCCCTAGGATGTCCTCAGGCAGGATGTGGCTGGTGGTCCATCGAGGGGGCAGGTCCATCCCAGTCCATCCCCGGTGCTCACTTGCCCTTGGTGCTGGGGAACTCCCTGCGCCCCTTGTCGTGGGCGCCGAAGAA
>NW_008663457.1:0-3162 GCF_000695815.1 Acanthisitta chloris
AATTTTCTCTTTAGACCTTGGTTTTACTTGAATTCAGGCTAATGCTATAGGTAAGGCTTGATACCAATACAAATTTGTTTCTTGACAGATTTTAGCTATTTGTTGTTTGATTAAGTGATTCATTTTCTCAATTTGCCCACTTGCTTGTGGATTATATGGGGTATGCAGTTGCCAATTAATGCCTAATGCTGTACTAACTGCTTGCACTATGCTTGCACAAAAATGTGGTCCTCTATCTGAGGATATAACTCAAGGTATTCCAAATCAGGGTATTACTTCATTTAACAAAGTTTTTACAACTTCTTTCTCTTTGTTTGTTCTGCACAGGAATGCTTCTGGCCATCCAGAAAATGTCTCTGTTAATATCAAAAGGTACCAAAAGCCCCCCTTCTTGAGAGTTCAGAAAAATCAATTTGCCGCACGTCACCTGGAAATTGTCCTCTGCTAATTGCTCCTTGCTGTTTCTTAGTTCCCGTGTTCAGATTGTTCCGCAAGAATACTTCACATTGTGAAGTGACTTGCTTTACGGTGGTATATCATTTTGGCCCTGCTACCCTGGTTTGTACATACTAGTATAAAGCATCTAATCCCCAATGTGTTTTTGTGTGTTCTGCTTTAACAAAATGCCACATTAAATTCTCAGGTATTACTAGTTGCCCAGTTTTTAATTGTCCCCACCCATTTTCCCTCATTTTCATATATCCACTTATAGTCAGATTCCTGGTATTGTACTTGTCTGTTTTCATATACATTTTCTTGTATCAAGGCTGTTACTAACACTTGTTTACCTTCTTGTGCAGCCTGTCTGGCTTCATAGTCTGCCTTTCTGTTCCCTATTTCAGGGACAGTGTTACCTTTCAGGTGCCCTCGGCAGTGCATAATTGCCACCTGTGATGGGAGGTGACCCCTGGCGGACACCATTCATCACTGGTCTCCACGTGGACAATGAGCCCCTGGGCTTTCTGTCTAGAGACTCGGTATCCATTAAGTACCAAAAAGTTTAGAAGGTTCAGTCTCTGAATGCTGGACTGAAGGCCTCACGAATGAGAAAGATTGATTTTCCTCTGTAGTGGTGGTCACTGCATACCTGGCCACTCTGGTTCCTTATTTAACAAAACTGCTATTGTCCATGAACCAATCCAGAATTTCAGGGAGGGGCTCCTCCTTGAGGTCAGGATGGCTGTCATCCCTAGGAAGGTCAGAAGCCCTTTCGCCGTTCGAGGCTTAGGTATCTGGCAGATGGCTTCCTTTTGGGCAGTTCCGGCAGAAAAGAGTGTAAAAGAAGCACTGTAGAGATGGTGGGGAATTAGAAATAAAGTTTTGCTATCATCACAGAACCTGTGTCTTGACCATCTTTACACACACAGCGATGTCTTCTACAACTGTCCATTGTCTGCAATCTTCGATGGTTTCTGTAGTGATTAGTAGGTCATCTACATACTGCAGCAATATCCCCTCCCCAGGTGGTGACTGCCATTGTTCTAATTCTTTAGCCAATTGGTAATCAAAAACGGTTGGGCTGTTTTTGAACCCTTGAGGTAACACTGTCTAGGTAAGTTGGGTCTTTCTCCCTATACTCAGATTTTTCCCCTCAAAAGCAAATATCTTCTGAATTTCTTTGGCTAATGGAAGACAGAAGAAAGCATCTTTCAAGTCTATCACTGTAAACCAGATTAAGTTATCTTTTAGTCTTGTCAATAATGTGTAGGGATTGGCTACTACCGGGTGCAGACTCTTAGTGATCTTGTTTACAGTGAATGCATTTTCCGATTGGCCAGTAGCACTTGTTACTTTTACAAACTCATTACTCTTAGGGACTAGGGCTTGATTTAAAACTGAAAATGATGCTCCAATATCTACTAAAAATTCCATTTCTTTTCCTTCCCCTGGCTTGATCTTAACTAGTGGATCCACTAGGGCAAGACCTGCTGGTCCCCATCACTTGGCTTCTCCTAAGACCACTATAACTCCAGCCTTTCTTTTCTCCAATAATAAAGGGCAGTTTCATTTCCAATGTCCTTCTTGTTTGCAATAAGCACACTGCTGCGGTCCCAGTCTCAATTACTGGGCAGTATATCCCTCTCTACCTTGAATTCCTTGTCCTCTACCCCTCTGATTATCCTCAAGTGCTGCTACCACTACCAGTGCCAACCTCCTTTCTTCCTTGTTTTCCCTATTGTTATGCACTCTCCAAGCCTCTCCCATCAGTGCTTCTAGATCCCGGTTTGCAGGCTCTTTAAGCCTTTGAAGCTTTTTTCTAATATTGGGACTGGACTGTCCTATCATTAGTGACACCACCTGTTGTTTTCCAGAATCTGATGAGGGATCTAGCGTGGTATACTTCCACATTGCTGCTCTAAGTCTGTCTAAAAACTCTGTAGGGGTCTCTTTGTCCCTTGTTTTACATTATATAGTGCTGCCCAATTCACAGCGTTAGGGATGGCATGTTCTAATCCGAATTGCAGTAGTAACCCATGCCTAGGTAACAAAGCATATTTCCTGGCATCATTTGGATTCCACTGTGGATTAACAATGGGGACATGCTGATCTACATTCCCCTGCAAAACACCACTAGCAACTTGTCCTTGTACATGAGTTCGTGCTGTTTTAATTACTAACTATTTTTCTGTATCAGTTAGTTCAGTAAGCATTAGATCAATATTCCAATCCGGATCCTGGTTTCTTACAATCAATCAAAATCTTTTAGCGACCTTGCTAGGGTCTTCTCTAAAGTTATTAACTTCTTCTCTCCAATCATTTAAATCACTTGCTGAAAAGGGAAGTTTAACTCTTACTGGGTCTCCTACTGGTCCTATTACCTGCCTAAGAGGTGCAATTAGATGGGAGGTTTTAGCTTGCATCCTCCCTTTCCTTACTTTGCTGCAAGTCTGGGCTGTTATTGGAGTATGGCTTGTCCCCTCCCCAGGATCATTAATCTCATTCTCAGAATCTGAGCTGCTCATTGTTTTGCGTTCATGGGGACTTGTAAGACCTTCCACTCCCTCATCCCTTGAAACCCTGTTCTGCATCTCTAGAGTGTCTAATACACTATCTCTTTAATGTTTCTAATACACAGTTCTCTTTAATATCTTTATCGATGATTTAGATGAGGGGATTGAGTGCACCATCAGCAAGTTTGCAGATGACACAAAGTCGGGGGGG
>NW_008663457.1:3376-3718 GCF_000695815.1 Acanthisitta chloris
GGTGCTCTTACACATACAGCTGATTAACTCTTTAATCCACAATATGCTATACGTATTACTTAACTTAGCAAAGCCTTTATGGATGCTGCAAAATTGTTTGGATTTCAGCTTTTATGCCAGGCAAATTGAATGCACTTTCCTCTTAATCCCAACATATGCTTTCAGAAAAGTAACAATTGCACCCTTAAATAACGACTACATTGTATCATGAAGTCAGTTCCTTTTCCTTCGTACAAGAAAGAGTTATGCCCTTGTTTTGTGGTTTGGACATTTAGGAAATTACCTTTGCAGAGAGGTTTAACAAGGCCAAGTGCAGGTCCTTTGGCCATAACAATCCCATGC
>NW_008663458.1:0-2177 GCF_000695815.1 Acanthisitta chloris
CACTCCAACTGCCTTTTCCTGGGATCCAAACCCTCCATTCCAATCACTCCAACTGCCTTTTCCTGACTTCCCATGGAATCCTGGCCTGGGTTATCTAAAGGACACACAATGACCTGAAGTTAAACCGCCTTAAATGTGGATGAAAGCAATAAACCTTCAGCAGGGAGAAGGAATTCCACAGAGCTCCATCCAACCTTCTGAGGGCAAACACAACACCTTCCTTGGAGCTCAATCCCACCAAATACACTGATTCCCATGGAACTCAATCCCACTAAGTACATTGATTCCCATGGAGCTCAATCCAACCTTCTGAGGGCAAACACAACACCTTCCATGGAGCTGAACCCCAACACCTTCCAGAGACCTCATCTCACCTTCTTCAGCCAAGGTTTCAATGGGAAAGCCCCAAGAAAGCTGGGAATCATGGAACATCCTTAATTGGAAGGGCTCCACAAACATCATCAAGTCCAACTCCTGGCCAGGCCAAGCCCAAGGTTTCTCCATGTGCCTGAGGGTGTTGTCATCTTGTTCTCCCCACCCAGAGCTAACAACTTGCAGTGGTGGAAATGCTATAAAAGTCTGAGGGAAGCTGAAGCCTTTGGGAAGAGGAGGGAGGAAGGAGATTCCAAGTGTTCATGGCACTTTCCTGACATTCCCCATGGTGACAATTGAGTTTGGGGTCCTTCCATTGATCCTATTTAATGACAAAGTCACACAACTCTGTTTGGGCTGGATGAGTTTAAGGGTTTTGCTCAGCCTTGACTCACTCCAAGCCACAAAAGCCAAATTGACCAATAATTAGGCTCAAAAATAATGGGAAAATTGTATATCTTTGGGGTTTTTTTCCCACCTAAACCAGCTCTGGGTGTTGGATCTCCATGGACATTCCCTTCCCTTCATCAATTCCTTCTCCAAGTGACTAAACCAGCTCTGGGTGTTGGATCTCCATGGACATTCCCTTCATCAATTTCTTCTCCAGGTGTCTAAACCAGCTCTGGGTGTTGGATCTCCATGGACAATCCCTTCCCTTCAACATCTCCTTCTCCAACTGAAGGAGAAAGGCAAAGCCCATCAAGCACTGCCCAAAAGGAAAGAGACAAAGAACAGATTCCTGGTACTTCCCTGGGGGATTCCTGGGCAGAAACCTCCCAAACAGAGTGGAAAACAGGGAGATGAGTCACTCCTACTAGTCATGTCTCCAGGACTGGGAGGGATGGGGGGAAACAGCCTCAGTCTGGGAGCTGGAGATGCAGCCAGGACTCAGGGCAGTGGAGAAGGAGCAGGGATGCAATTCTAGGGGCTGGGATGGTGCAGATGTGGCTGTTGCTTCCTTCCCTGCTCACACATGAGGTCCCTGAGCTCCAAGAGGCAACGAGAAGGGATGAGGAGATCACTCTGTCCCTGATCTACAGTGGGAAGAGAGTCCCTGAGCAAGGTGGGACACGATGGAGAAGAGCCAAGAGAGGCAAAGCAGGGAATGAGCTCAGAGCCTCCTTTTTCCTCCCCAGCAGCAGTAGCAGCAGCTCAGCCCATTTTTCCATACCTCTGGGTAGGCAAAGCTTCCACCCAGAGACATTTGCTTAGGGAACAAAGCCGGGGATTGTTGGATCCAGCAGGGGATTGTTGGGTGCAGCTGCCACACATCCTCCTGGGAACAAAAGGGGCTGCTATCCCAGCCCTGGCAGTGCAGATAAGGCAGGAGAGGTGTTTACACTGCCCAAGGTCTGTTTGCCCGAGTCACCACCACGGACTCACATGGGATAGCACTGGGAAAACACAGCTTGGAGCAGGGAGGAACAGCAGCCAAGGGGTTTGGCTGTGCTGTGCCACAGGCAGAGCTCCCTCTCCATGGGATGGAGCCCAGACCTGGGCAGGAAATAACACTTCTCTCCACGTGGCATCCCTAGAAAGCACAACTGAGTCCCAATTGCTGCTTGCACCCTGGGAGAGGCTCCAGTGTCCCCACAACTTCCTCCTGCTCAGCCCCTCGTGCCCACACCTCACTCAAACCCCAACCCCAGTGGCTTTTTGCAGCAGAACAGCAGAGCTGGTTGCACTGAGCAGTGTCTCTGCCCTGCAGAGGGGTCTGGGGGCCACCAGCTGGCAAAGCACAGAGCCAAGGGGCAAAGCTGCTCTCCCCAGGGCTCTGGTTCCCTCCTAAAGCCATGGCATGAAGG
>NW_008663459.1:0-305 GCF_000695815.1 Acanthisitta chloris
CCCCCACACTCCAGGGACCCCCAAAATGGGGGTTAACCCTCCTGGTTCATCAGGGAACCCCAAGAGAAAAGGGGGGAGCCAACGTGGTTGCTGTAAGCAGCTCTGCCCTCGGGGTGGGTGGAGGGTGTGGGGGTTCACCCCCCAAGTTCTTGGGGTCCCCCCGGATGCTGCGGGTTGTGTTGCCCCCAAAACTCCCCTCACCTCCCCATATTTGCCCCGGCCGGGCATCCAGGCCTCGATGTCGAACTTGCGGTACGCAGGGAGCCCCAACTCCTCCGTGGGCATGTCCAGGACCCTGGGGGGGT
>NW_008663460.1:0-3775 GCF_000695815.1 Acanthisitta chloris
GTGGCCAGCAGGTCAAAGGAGGTTATTTTTCCCTTCACCTGGAATACTGCATGTAGTTCTCATGCCTGCAACACAAGAAGTGCATGGAACTGTGGGAGCAAGTCCAGAGGAGGCCACGAAGTTGATAAGAGGACTGGAGTATCTCCCCTATGAAGACAGGATGAGGAAGTTGAGGCTCTTCAGCCTGAAGAAGAGAAGACTGTGTGGAGACCTCACAGCAGCCTTTCAATATCTGAAGGGGCTACAAGGGAGCTGGAGAGGGACTCTTTGTTGCCAACTGCAATGATAGGACAAGGGGTAACGGGTTCAAATTGAAGGAAGATAAGTTTAGGTTAAACATTAAAAAAAAGTTTTTTCCTGTAAGGGTGGTGAGACACTGGAACAGTTTGCTCAGGGAAGTGGTAGCTGCTCCAACCCTGGCAGTGGATGAGGCCTTGAGCAACCTGATCTAGTGGGAGGTGTCCCCCTGCCCATGGCAGGGTGAGTTGGGGCTAGATGATCTGTAAGGTCCATTCCAACCCCTAAAATTCTATTATTCTAAATATAGCTTCAACCATTACAAAGTGCCTGAAGCAAAAAATTCATTCACTTTCCACCAAGTGACTGATAGGCATTTAATTCCCTTAATTGGCTATATATAGTAGGCAAACTACATCCTGATGTCCTGACAGTACAGCTCCCACAAATCATCTCGGAACCATGCTGAAACTGTCCTTCTGCAGTAAAACCTTAGCTATGAACTGCTGGAAATAACCTCACACAGGCAGTATACATTCATTACAAGGGGTTTTAAAGAAGGGGGAAAGGAAAATGAAGACACACTTTCAGATGCCCATGCTAGGCTAGGAAAACAGATCCCAGGGTGATTTAAGCACAGTTACACTTCAATTTCTCATGGCTTCATTACCAAACTATTGCATGTTTAGGGCTTCACATATTGAGCAACTGGTCAAAGTAAAATGGGAAGAAGAGACAAATATCTTTTTTAAGTAGCTTAAGTATGCAGAAAACGTGGTATATTACCTGTATGGAATGCAATTTGTTTTGAAAACATGAAATGTTGAATTAGAAGTGTACTGTATTATGGGTACCTTGGAACAATTTTTTGCACTTAAATTATAAGGCCAGTTTATAAAGAGAATCCTTAATTACTTCACTTCATTTAAGTATCTTTAATAAAACATTTCTCCACTTATAACTAGATTGAACAATTTTTTTCCCAATACTAAGTCAATGATTTGTCAGATTCTGAAGATATCTACAAACCCTAGAGAAATCTTGAAGTAAACAAGCTTTCTTCCATTGATGTATAGATCTATTTTCAGTGTTTTCCCTTAGTCATCTACATATTAGTAAATCCAAAGAGAACTGGAATAAACAGAGTAATGGCTTATTGATCTAATTCAGTTATATCCGCTGAAAAGCATTTAGAGATTTAGAAACTTTAATGACTCTATTGCAAATTGGCATTATTACAGTCCAGGATATAATACAGATCAGGCACTCAGATCTTCTGCACTTCCTTTTATTTATGAAGAATACATGCATTAGTTTGTCTACCATTTCTTAGAAAATTATCTCCATTCTATCTTCATGTTTTTAGTTTACTCAGTTTCTATTAACAAGCTGTGGATGGAAAGCAGTGAGAGGAAGAGTGTAAGTTCATTAATAACTTGGCCCTTTGGGGGAAGAGGGAAAGATTCAGAATTTCCAGGAGGCAGCAGAACTGGTGAGTCAGTACTGGACACTGTCAGATCTGGGCAATTCTACCCAGGATACAAGGAACCTGTGTGGGACTGCCTGCTTTTTATATTACACCTGTACATGTAATAAACATTCATTATTTATTTCTTGCTGTCAAACACAGAAGCACTGAGTCTACTTACCTAATGTAGATTTATTCTTGCTGACAAGCCAACAGTGATACCCAAAGAGGGAAGACAAACTGACAGAAAACATAGCTGCAGCAAAGAATAAAAACATGATGTGGAACTTGGCTTGAGTATCAGGAAGGCCATTCTAAAAATAAAAAATAATTACACCGTTAAAATTGGGGAAATAGCTGTTTAATTTGATTATTAATAATCCACTATTCAACCAAATCAAATTCAGTGGAGACGCAAATGTACAACACAACAAGGATATGAATAAATGTTTGGGGTTTTTTTTGGAGAAACTATAAATACTGACAACAAAAATCTGCAATTTGGATCTGAACTCTGAAGTGCCTTTTAATGAAGAATAATTTGTTTTTACAAAAATTATGTTGTTTAGTTAGCAATTTTAAAAATACTTATAGTATTAATATTGCAAATCTAAGAAGCTAATAGCCTAAGTTGTGAACCCAGATAATCATAATTAAAATCCTAAAAAAATCTCTCTGTAGCTTTTTCTATTCATAGCACTAAAGGCAGTTAACATTACCTAATGAAAACTCCCTTGTAAAATGTTTTCTAAATCATTACATACTTGTTCTACACAGTTACAAAATAATGAACAAATATGTGAAATTTCATGAACTATGATAAACAGAAAAAGAATGATGGCCACGATTACTAGATCTTTTTTGCTTTTGTACGTGACATTACAAGATACCAGATCACAATGTAATGCCTTGGAATCACAGAATGCCTTGGCTTGAAAGGGACCCTAAAAATCATCTAGTTCCAGCCCCCTGCCATGGGCAAGGGCACCTTCCAGTACATCAGGTTGCTCAGAGCCCCATCCAACTTGGCCTTGAACACTTCCAATGATGGGGCATCCATAACTTCTCCTCTGGGCAACCTGTTCCAGTGCCTCACCACCCTCACAGGAAAGAATTCCTTCCTATATCTAATCTAAATCTGTCCTCTTGCAGTTTAAAGCCACTCCACCTTGTCCTATCACTACATGCTCCTGTAAAATGTCCCTCTCCAGCTGTTCTGTAGGCACCCATAGAATCTTACAGACTTCTCACACCAATGGTAAATTCACACACTTAAAAGATGGTATGTAGATCAGGGTACTTACTGTCCAAAACTTGATAAAATACTGTAAATCTGTTGCAGCAATGAAAAGGCAATACAGTAGTGAGTAAGCCAAGAAGAGAAGAAAAAATTTGTAATTGGAGAATCCTACACAGTTGTTCACCCTGATAAAAAAAAAAGTACAAGTAAATATGGAATATCATGAAAGTTATTTTAGAATCATAGAATCAAGTGGGTTGGAAAAGACCTCAAAGATCATCGAGTCCAACCCTACCGTGGTTACTAGACCATGGCACTAAGTGCCCCATCCAGTCTCAGCTTGAAAACCACCAGGGATGGTGAATCCACCACCTCCCTGAGCAGCACATTCCAATCCCTGATCACTCTCTCTGTAAAAAATCTCTTCCTAATATCCAACCTAACCCTCCCCTGGCAGAGCTTGAGTCTGTGCCCTCTTGTCCTGCTGCTGGTTGCCTGGGAGAAGACACCAACCCCCACCTGACTCCAACCTCCTGTCAGGGAGTTGCAGAGGGGGAGAAGGTCTCCCCTGAGCCTCCTCTTCTCCAGGCTGAACACCCCCAGCTCCCTCAGCCTCTCCTCATAGCACTTGTGCTCCAGTCCCTTCACCAGCCTCATTGCTCTTCTCTGGACCTGCTCCAGCACCTCAGTGTCCCTCCTGAACTGAGGGGCCCAGAACTGAGCACAGTACTCAAGGTGTGGCCTGAGGACAACCTGTCCTACTATTTTGTCCTACTATTAAAAACTATGTAAAGAAGGTAAGAAGTACCTCAGCCTTTTCTTCATCTTGG